>NC_056734.1:479646150-479788650 GCF_019279795.1 Protopterus annectens
ATAAGGAGAAGCATGATGATTTTCTCATATAAGTGAATGTGCATAACAAGTCATATAATTGCTTTAACTTGAACTGTGGTTTTGTAACCCATCTTGACCATACATAATACTTAAGCTGTTACCAAGGTAACTAATGTTTTATACATGACATCAAACTGACAAAGTTGTTCAAGGGAAACAATAGAAGCCTGAACTAGGAATATCACAATATGTAATAATCTCATTCTGAACAAATAGTATTAAATTAACAATAATCACTCCATTTAACCTTTGCTAATTATACAAAATAGAATGTTTACATTTAAATCTGAAAACTTTCAGTATATGCCATAAAATGGCAATTTATGAATATGAAAAAGGAAGTTGCAATCATTAATCACAATAAGTGAATTTGTTGTTTTTAATACATAATTTCACTCATTTTATAATAAGAAATGACATATATGAATATCCTTATGTGTAGGAAATGGGGGGGAAGAAGGATGCACTAACTTTCATCAGTATTCACATAAAACAAACTTGATGCTTTAAGTAAGTTAGCAACAAACAAAGTGATTACTTAAATGATGGCAAACAGTGAAATATAACTTCTGATATATCCAGTAAAATACATTGTATTGTAAACATTAGGTATAAATATTATTACCATCTATTTATATTAATAAGTTTTGAAAGACTTCATCAATAAGGGCGAATATGTTAAATAACTGTGTGGTATAATCTTTTACTGAGGTTTTATATATGATACATCCTACTTTACTATGCTTGAATTGCTAGTCATCTATCTTTCATGTAAATATTAATTGCTTATACAATAACTAGAAATTTATATTGTATTAGAATTTTGTCTAATCTACAATAGTACTATATTTGTTCAAAATAATATAAATATTGTTTATTCCTATTACAAATATTCTCCATATGATAATTCAATTTATGGAGCTCAGATGTTCTGGATTGTCAAGGTATGTGTAATAATCTAATGGACTTAGGTTTATCCATCAGATGAGGAATGATTTTCATTCCATGGCTAGTGTGGATCTTAGTTTTGTTAGCATTTATTAATTTAAATTTGTTTTTCACATCATCATCATCATCATCATCATCATCATCTTTTGGCTTTTTCCATTAGGGGTCGCCACAGCGAATCATCTTTTTCCATTTCTTCCTATCCCCTGCATCTTGCTCTGTCACACCAACTACCTGCATGTCCTCTCTCACCACGTCCATAAACCTTATCTTAGGCCTTCCTCTTTTCCTTTTACCTGGCAGCTCCATCCTTAGCATCTTTTTCCCAATATACTCATCATCCCTCCTCAGCACATGTCCAAACCAACGCAATCTCGTCTCTCTTGCTTTGTCTCCAAACTGCCCAACATGAGCTGACCCTCTAATATACTGATTCCTAATCCTATCCATCCTAGTCACACCGAGTGCAAATCTTAACATCTTTAACTCTGCCACATCCAGCTCTAACTCCTGCCTTTTTGTCAATGCCACTGTCTTCAACCCATATAACATAGCTGGTCTCACTACTGTCTTGTAGACCTTCCCTTTCACTCTTACTGGTACCCGTCTGTCACAGATCACTCCTGACACTCTTCTCCACCCATTCCACCCTGCCTGTACTCTCTTCTTCACCTCTCTTCCACATTCACCATTACTCTGAACTGTTGATCCCAAGTACTTAAACTCGGCCACCTTTACCAAATCTACTCCCTGCATTCTCACCATTCCTCTACCCTCCCTCTCATTTACACACATATATTCTGTCTTAGCCCTGCTGACCTTCATTCCTCTGCTCTCTAGAGCATATCTCCACCTCTCCAGAGTCTCCTCAACCTGATCCCTACTCTCACTACAGATCACAATGTCATCTGCAAACATCATAGTCCAAGGGGCCTCCTGTCTGATCTCATCTGTCAACCTGTCCATCACCACTGCAAATAAGAAAGGACTCAGAGCTGATCCTTGATGTAATCCCACCTCCACCTTAAATGGATCTGTCACTCCCACTGCAGTCCTCACCACTGTCACACTACCCTCGTACATATCCTCTACCACTCTTACATACTTCTCTGCCACTTAAAAACATTTTAATATGCCTGACCAAAATGTTACTTTATTGGTAAACACTCAATGTATAAAACTGATAATTTGTTTTAAAAGCTCAAACATATACTTTATATTTATCAGAGGAAAATGTTTAATAGTCACAATAAAACTCAAAATACATAGTCTAAATAACCTAAGATGGATTTAACTTTATTATCTTTAAATATCAATGGCTTAAACAATCCAAGCAAGAGATCAAATCTACTGAAATATTTAAAATTGAACAAAGTGCAAATTGTCTTCCTTCAAGAAACTAATTTCAAAGCAAATAACAATTACTAATGGAATCCTAAGGAATATATGATATTGGCGCAATCCACTTATAAGACAAAGACAAAAGCTGTAACAATTTTTTGGAAAACAAGTATGATTAACCCAGAAATCATTTATAAGTATGAATATAAAGAAGGCCTTATGGCATTAGTAATAGTTAAATATAATAACAGAATATGGACCCTAGCTAATCTATACTGGTTCGCAGGCATTGGAACAGGAACTGTTAAAAAAACACTTGGATTTAATTTCCAGTAATTATAAAGGCAACTTAATATTAGGAGGAGATCTTAACTGTATAGTTGATATTTCTGAAACTACAAATAAAAGACCACAACATACATCTGCTGTATCAAAAGCTTTAAATACGTGGGTCAAATAATTTCATCTTGTAGATACTTTCAAATTTAAAGAAGATAAATCTTTGTTGTTTTCCCATCAGGATCACAGATTTGGTACCCAAATGAGAATAGATAAAATATTTGCTGCCCATGACGTAACACTCTAAAATCATTAATTTCTCAATCACTCCCTGCCCCTTTTCAGACCACAATTCTTTAATACTAAGACTTCAAAATGGGTACAAAGCATTAATTTTTAACTCCAGAATTCCAGCATATATAACTAAAATTAAAGAGTTCAAACCCTGGTTATTATCTGAATTACAGTTCTTCTTAGATATTAATTACACCACAGAGATAAATAAAATAATGATATGGGACTCATTAAAAGCTTACATATATGATAAAACCCTAACTTGGTATAAAAAAAATCAGAGAATGGGATTCTAAATTGTTAGATCTACAATCCAAACTTTTGTCAGTAAAAGCTGAAAAAAATCAAAATCATTTGGAGATGAAAAAGAAAGAAGTATTAAACAATAAATACAATGAAATTCTAACAAAACTAGTTTAGCTTTAGAAAAACTAAAAATGAATACCTTGGCCACTTCTTCCAAATAGCAATGTAATTTTTTCCACAAGAATCAAAATACAATCAAAAGTTAATGACATTAAAAGTATCTTCCATGAAAAAAAGGGAACAATGTCTTGGATGTAGGTGAAATGCCTGATGCCTATAGAAATCACTATACGGAAGATTTCCAAAAAGAAAATATACATATCGATCAAATAAATCTATATGAAAAAGGTTCTGATATAAAAAAACAGAAAAAATAAAACTAGATCTGCAAGCACCCATATCCTACAAAGAAATTAGAGATACAATAAAAGAGGGCAAAAATAATAAAGCTCCAGGTATAGATGACATAATTATGGAAATATATAAATGTTTTCCTTCAAAGATACTATCCCTCTTCCATAAAACTCTATTAGAAATTCCATCACAAGTTTTAATAATGCCCTCTTGGAGATATTCCTTAATCACAACAATCCTAAAGTAAAACAAAACACCAAACCTCTCTACCTCATATAGACCTATATCATTATTAAATAATGACTATAAGATATTTATGCCAATATTAACTAACAGAATGAAAATACCACTATCCAAAACAATAAATAATGATCAAGCTGGTTTTATATATCACAGACACACACATGACAATATGAAAAGGATAATTTCTGTTATAGATTATGTTAAAGAAAATAAACACTCATAACTGGCTTAGATATAGAGAAAGCCTTTGATTTCCTAAATTGGGGCTATTTATTCAATATCCTAATGCTATTTGAATTTCATGCATCCTTTGTTCATCTCCTAAAGAATATATATACAAATAATTTAGCATATGTCAAGTTAGGTCATTTTACCTCTGAATCTATACATATAACAAAAGACACTAAACAAGGATGTCCCACGTCACCGATGCTATTTGCTCTGGCTATTGAAATATTGGCAGATTCAATTCATAACAATATAAAAATTAAAAGAATAGATGTTTATGAACAATACAATTCTAAAGTAATGCTATTTGCTGGTGACATATTACTAAAATTATCTAACACAAAAGAGACATTAGAAGAATTAGATATATTAATTGACAAATTTCACATGACATCAGGACTCCATTTTAATAAATCAAAATCAAAATTTTTATTTTTAAATAAAAAAAGAACTGCAGACTAAGGGGGATCACATCATAGAGAAACAATAATCTACCTTAAATATCTGGGAATTGAGTTATGCAAGGATAATAATTAATTAGTCTAAAAAACTGCAATAATATCATCAATACAATTAAAATCTCTGTGGAAAAATGGAACAAAATGATATTAACATTTGAAGATATACTACAGTTAATAAAAATGGTTTTACTACCCAATATTCTGTATATAGCCTTGACAATACAACTGTTTCAGAAAGGAATATACTTAAAGAAATAAATTCATGCCTAATAAAAGTTTTATGGTTTCCCAAAAGAAATAGAATAGCTTTAATACATCATCTCAGACCATGGAAACAGGAAGGATTAAACATTCCTGATATAGAAACATATATAAAAGCAGCAATATCTAAAACAATCTCAGACTGGCTAAGTCCAAATTACTCTACAAATTGGAAAGAATTACTAACTGTAATATTAATAAATGAATTTGATTTACAAAAAAAATTTCAAATAACAAATAAAAAAAAATTGCCATGACACATATTATGTTTTTAGTATGCAGTATAACATAACTAAACCCACTAAAACTTGTATGATTAATTATTACATTGACTCATTTAGGAAAATTATTAATGCAAATATAGATTTAAAAATCTGGTTTGATCTTTTAACACCATTTATAGTCACAAAGAACTTTCCACATAAAATATATAGAGAAATTATTAATTCCTGGGAACAGAAAGGATTTGTTTGTTGGCTCCAATGTATCAAAGAACTAAAAGTTTTCGATATGCAAATAATAAAAACAACATACAAAATTCCATAACAGGACTGGCTAACTTTATAGAGTATTCTGTCATATTTGCAAGATTTAAGTAGAATAATTAACAATACTTCATTTAAAGAAATACCTATATTTACGAAATACATATATGAAATCATATATTATGACTTTGACATGGGAAACAAAATATTGATAAACTATAAAACAACACCCAACGCCTCATATTGGAAATATATATAAAAAGGACACTCACTATAGTTAACTGAAGATATTAAAACAAATATCTTATTATCAATAAAATATACATCTTTTACACAATACTGGAAAGTTTTTAATTGGAAATGCTTGCACAGAGCATTCTTAACCCCAGACAGAATCAATAAAATTAGTTCTTCCATAAAAGGAATATGCTGGAGATGTGAGCAAGTACACAATGCAGACTGGAATCACATTTTCTTTGACTGTGTTAAAATTAAGCCATTTTGGAATGGTATTAATAACTTTTATAAGCTTTATTTAATGAATCATTTTATTTAACTAAAGCTCTTGTATTATTAAATGTGAACGAAGGTCTTCATTTGAATAGGTCAAACATGTATCTAGTATGGACTATATTTGCAATTTCAAGGAAGTGTATAACAAGAAGATGGAATACAAACACAATACCAACTTTGGAAGACTTCTATAGCCTACTGAAGATCACAGCATTATTGGAAATTAAAATTAAAGAACAAAGAATTATCCAAAGCCATTTATCAACAACCCTTGGGGGAAAGTCTTATCGTTGATTGACACTATACAATAATTGATCAGACACTCTGATAATGGATTGGGCATACTTATAAAGTAACTGTATACATTAAGATCTGTTATAGTGCCAGGCTAATGTAAATAGTGTACATAGTTATTTAAGATGTTATGCATTGCATAAATAATATGGAATTCATTCAAATGTATTTGAAAAATAAAAAAAATGTTGAGAAAAAGTCTAATGCAATGCACTGTTTGCTAACATATCATGTTCTGCAGAGCAACACATGAGTTCTCATTACTATTTTAACTAGACAAATTTTTATTGGCTGAATTAATGTTACCATTCAAAACAAATTTGGTCTAAGCAACGTGAATCTTTTATGTTTCAGTTAGTTAGTCAGTATTAACAATTGAAGGTGCTATCTTTAACTCCAGCAATGTCCATTGTTAGTTTTGACTCTCAGTATACTTCTGGGAAAAAAGATAATCTTTTACAAGATGACTTTTCCCGTTGCCTGCTATAAACAACTGTGTTAATATTGTTTGCCATTTCTATTTGAAAATTTAGTGATAAGGTTCTAACATTATTAATGAAAGCTGTTATGATAACACATAACAGGCAGCTTTTTTGTTTGTTTAACAAGAAGCATCTTTACTGAATTATCAGTTATGACACAGGTAATCATACATTTATATAAATGAAAATAAACCATATTGACATATTTTCTGTTGCAAACATTATACATCCCATATAATATTCCATACAGAATATTATATAACTCATTGAATTCCTGCCTTCGCTTTAAACCTCATTCCTACTACAAAACATTATTCTATATGCACTGTTCCTACAATTCCATTTTTCTTTGCAATGTGGTCCTACCATTTTATAAAGATCTCACATCTGGTTGTTTTATTTCTGTTGCTATATTTACTATTTCTAGTATGGGTGGTTCAGACTCTGATTTCCATTTTCTAGTAATTGTTTTGTTTTTTTTTTTGGCAGATACCAGGATTAAACTCAGCAAGGATTTACTACAACTAGACAATTCTGATTCTGTAACACAACTCAAATAAATAAATAAATAAATACATAATTTCCTTAGTTACACCAATTTCATCATATGTATGTATTTCTGGTCTGCAGGGAATTTTTAAAGAATGTCAACTTATTACACTCCCCAAAAAAATGTTCCCAATTATCTCTTTCATCCACATCACACCTCCAACATTTGGAATATACCTGAGGAAATATTCTTGGGGTATAAAAATGCCTAGTCAAATAAATCTCTCTTCCCAGTCCTTTCTAACTTCCTCTGATTGAGTCCTACAGTTATCATGCAATATTTTATATGCCCTATTTTTTTATTTTTATGCATTTTGTTGTATTGGAGTGTTAGTAGAATATGTTAATTTCCGTTGAGTTATATCCTTAAGTAAATAAGATCTGTCTTACTTTAATAAAGATGAGGCAATGTTATGGTTGAAGACAAATCAGAGTTCCTTAAAGTATCTAGCGGTTTGTCTATCAATCTATCTGTTCATCTAGTTAGTTAGCTAGATAGTGTGTTATCTGTTTATTTAGTTAGCTACTTTCATTTGTGGAAATTTGCTATCACAATTACTACACTATCTACACTATTAGCAAGATATTTATTATTTAGTTTAAAAGAAATATGGAAATCCATTATGAATATATGTTCATGCTATACATTCTTTCTACATGTATGGATACAATTCTGTCTGTGTAGTGATGTGGTACCTTCTCAGAACTAATTGCTTGGGTAGAGGACTGTATAATAATTTTTCCAGAAAAGCACAATTCCTTCTGCCCAATCACATATTTGTTTAATGATTCCTTATTTCTTATGTTATAATTCAACAGTGATACCCTGAAATATAATTAGTACTGGGGAATATTATTTTATTATAATAATATAATATATAACATATATGAGAAATTATCTGTAGTCTGTAGATTGCAATATGAAACTCTGTCATTCATCATTACCAGAAACTCTGAATACAGAATCATTACAGTAAAAAATGAAAAGTACCAGGAAAAATACTGTTGTTATACTGCAATTCAAAATACCTTTATATAGTTTAGTTAGGAGATACTTCCCTTGACTGTTGTACAGTCTACAGAATGAATACAGTAACTTTCATGTACTCTGTGGCACATATTAGTTCACATTGTGACTATCATCATATGTGATAAGCTGCTAATAAAGTAAAAATGGGCATATATATATGACATGGAAATGTATTTCCACTGGTTTTGCATTCACGTTGTGCATTTTTGTCTCTACCTTTCTTTATGTGATAGCATCTGTTCTATGATTTCTATGAATTTATTTTATTTATTTCAGTTTGCTTGATACCGTTTCAAGTTACTGAAGTTTGTTCATGAGGCAGTTGACATGAAATGTAAGATTTCAAAGTTTTGCTGAATTCCACTGATAAATTATACTTTCAGACATGTATAGCAGACTGAATATTGTTCTTCATCATCCGAGTCAGTTATCCTAACTGCCTTAAAGGTGTTTTCAGGAAGAGTTTGATGACGAGGAAGATACAGTTGAAGAGTTTTCTGCTGTAGGTAGCAAACCCATTAATGCATACTGTATACACCTACTATCCTGAGTGCCTTTGACAGTTGAGTCCTAATAAGAAAATGTTGCTTATCTAATTTGATTTATTTATTTTTATTTTACTGTGATGACATTTGCTATTTGCATCTTAGATGTAGGCTTTGTTTCATACATAAAAGTAGTAACCACATTCATATTAGTATGATCATAGTTGTTTTAGTGACATAATGAAACAATGTCTAACCTCTAGTCTAAACCTCAAGATGCATGCACTCGAGGCTCTCCTCAGTATGGAGAATATCGATATCTGTGCAGTAACAGAAACCTGGTTCAAGGCTCCCGAGAGCACCCCAGCACTACCAAGTTATACCTCATACCATGCCTTTTGGCCCCAAAACTCAGACCAAACCACAAAAGGAGGGGGAGTATCCATATTCATCAAAGATACCCACACCTCCAGGTTAGTGGCACTGCACAAAGCATCGGAGACCATCCATGTGCAACTAACAGTGGGCAAAACTGCATTTCAGTTTGTAGCCTGCTACAGACCACCCTCCCAAACTCAGGAACCCTACTCAGCTTTCCTGAGAACACTGGAGAATATGAAGGTCTCTCCAAACACCATCATATTGGGTGACTTCAACTACCCAAACATAAACTGGGAGCACTACTCAAGCCCCAACACCCTCGCCCAATTCTTCCTAGAATTTATAAACTCAAATGCTATGGAACAACTGGTCACCACTCCCACAAGAGGGGAAAACATATTGGACCTGATCATCACCAACATGGGGATTATATGTTCCATACCAGAGGTATAGCCCTCATTGGTAAGATCTGACCATAAATTAATCTCACTGGACATCTATATCCCGTCCCCACCCCCAGCCAAGGAAACCACAGTAAAGAACTTCTCAAAAGCAAACTTCACACTTCTCAAAACTGAGGTGGAATCCTTCAAAGCCCCCGGGCCAGTGGAAAATATGGACCAAACCGCAGAATCCTTTACAAACGCATTCTATGGACACCTACAGCAATGCATAGATTGTGCTATTCCATATAAAACCAAGACTCACTCCTCCAAAGGCAGGAGACCTGTCTTGTGGACCCCAGCCATAAATAAGCTATACAACAGAAGGAGGAAGCTACTACATGATAGAACAAAATCCCAAAAAGGGAAGGCATCTCTGATCAGTACTAGCAAGAAACTACGATCCCTCATAAAATTATCTAAGGCCAGCTTCAAAAGAAAGATTGCACAAGATGCTAAAGATAATCACAAGGCCTTCTTTAGTTATGTCAGGAACCTGGGTGGCAACTCCCAGATATGCTCTGAGTTAGTGCAAAATGACAAAAAATACACTGACCCCACAGACATTGCCAACATCCTGGCAGACAGGTTCAGTGCAAACTCCCCCCCTTCCCCCCCAAAAGAGCAAATGTCTATCCCAACAGAGTGTAGCCTCCTGACATCACAGATGCACAGGTGAGAGCTGCCCTCTCCAAAGCAAAAAACACAGCATCAGTGGGACCGGACAGTGTCACGGGCTGCGTCTTACACGAGCTCCAAGAAGAACTGAACCCTCACATAAAGTCACTGTTCAATCTCAGCCTTACTACAGGATATGTACCCAAGGAATGGCGTACAGCAACAGTGGTCCCACTCCACAAAGGTGGTGCCACAACGGACCCCGGAAACTATCACCCTATAAGCCTGACTAGCCTGGTCTGCAAAGCTATGGAGTGTATCATCATGGAATTCATAAACAAAGACATTGGGAACCTCCAAACACTGGATCCTATCCAATTCGGCTTTGTTAAGGGCAGATCTTGCCTCTTGAACCTGGTCGACTTCTTTGAAACAGTCACCAAGGCCATAGATGAAGGGAAGGTAGTCCACACAGCCTACCTGGACCTCACAAAAGCCTTCGACACAATACCCCACTCAGGCATCATAAATAAGCTCACCAGCTTAAATATTAACCCCTATGTCACAAGATGGGTTGCAAACTGGCTCAGGGATAGAGCCCACATGGTCAGAATTGCAGGTGCCATGTCAGACTCTAAACCAGTTACAAGTGGTGTCCCACAAGGCTCAGTCCTGGGACCTCTCTTGTTCGGTATATATTTCTCTGAGGTACAGGCTAACACAGGAGGACTATGGCTGACCAAGTTTGCAGATGACTGCAAACTGGGCACCATAATCGACTCCCCGACTGATACAAGCATCCTCCAAAAGGGTCTCACAGAGACGGATAACTGGTGCCAGAGCCAGGGCCTAAAGCTAAATGCCAAAAAGTGCATAGTCATCCTCTTTGGGAAAAACAAAGTGCCCACAAATTACCACATAGGTGGTAATCCATTAAGTACGGAAGAAGTAATTAGGGATTTGGGGACCCAAGTAGATAGCAATCTCTCCTTTGACAATCATGTTGCCAAAGTGGTTAGAAAGACCTTCTATATAGCCCATCTTATCACAAAAGTGTTCACATCTAGATCAAGAGAGGTCATTGTGCCCATCTACTCATCACTCATCAGGCCTATAATTGAATACAATGCCCCATTTAGGATGTACCTTACCTGACACCTGCAGCAACTGGAAAGACCCCAAAAGTACCTCACCAAGAGGATCAAGGGTCTCAAACAGAAGCCCTACGCAGTTAGGCTAAAGAAACTCCAGCTCTACTCAGTTGCTTACTGCCTACTCAAAGGCGATCTGTGCCTGATGTATAAAGCCATGTCCAAACCAGAATTAATGGACATGCTCACCTCAGGAAATCCAAATCCCTTAGAGCTACATGCTCCAGGGACTTAAACCTCACAGAAATCAATAGGACATGCTGGAGGGACAGATTCATATCCCAGAGGCTCCCCTCACTCTGGAACAAAATCCCAATCCATGTTAGGCAGAGCCCCTCAATGACCTCTTCAAGAGAAATCTTGACGAGTGGATGGGAGATCATAGGTTTACCCCTGGGATCTCTTCTGTGTCACTACTAGACAGAGGCACAATAAACTAACCTTAAAAGGGCTATCTTCTGTGACCTACTATACAGAGGCACAGTCAACTAATCTAAAAGGGTGGCGAAAGCCAAACACACTCTGGCTAGGCTTATAAACGCCCTAGGGCAGATAGCCTAGTATCAACCTTTGAACCTATGTACAAGAATAAATTCAGCTATCCCCAGTTTGCAGGTGCCCACAAATTATTTATTTTACATTTGTTAACCGGGGGTGTCTGACTGAGAAAAATGTAGTTATTACAGCAGAACAAAAGCAGTCAATGCAGTGTGCCTGGAAAAAAATACTATCACAGATACAAAATGAATTGATTAGAGACTACTTCCCTTCTTCTGTCAAATGAAAAAGAAGGTCATCCTAAAATGTTTGAGTTTCTAATAATTTATTTTTGCTGCCACAGTCTGTTGAACATATTTTTTTGTTCCAAATTAAACACTAACATCTAGCACAGCTAACACTTTTTCCTTACCAGATATAGTTTGAAAAAGCTGTTTGGTGTGAAATTGCATCAGCCAGTTATAAGCTAACATACAGAAATCCCTTTTTAAAGTTAGGTTTAAGCTGCAAAACAAGTGAAATGGCATTTCAATATTCAATGAGTAATATAAAAAAGAATATAACAAAAGCAGACCATGTCCATGTGTAACTCATTTTGTTTGTATCTAATGAAATCTATCTTGTTTTTCAGGTAGTGGACCATGTGTTGATATTAATGAATGTAATACACAAGGCATATGTCAAAACGGATTATGCAGAAACACAGACGGAAGCTATGTGTGTACTTGCAATGCTGGATATACACGTAAGAAAAAATTTATTACTTCCTTACCATAATTACTGTGAATCCAATACTGTGTTTATGCCAAAGAATTTGTTTTACTAACTATCCTCTTTCTTGTGTTGAAAAAGTTATCACAGACACATTACTGAATGCATGTCAGTGAGATTTATAATTCCCTGAATAATAACTGTAACATAATGGCTAATACATAGAAATCAATGAATAACAGTGTTATATTTTATAAACCTGTGTCACAACACAAACCAACAATCCAGGCTGATAGTGTACAAATAATGAAAAAGTAAATAACAAAATTCACCAAAAACTATTTTAGGAACTGTTTCTTATTAAAACTAGGTTAAGCACTTTCATTCCACATGATTCAGGAACTTTAGCAAAACATCTGGTTTTAATAAAAATGGTTTCCATAGAAGACCTGTTTTGTGATTTTTCTAAATTTTACTTGTAAAACAGTGGGACATATAAAAACTCTGGGGCATGAAGTTCCAGAAAATTATATTTTGCAGAACAACTAAATACATTATTTTATTATTAAATGTCTCAGCACTATTTTTATAAACAAGGGCATTTGTGATAACAGACTTACTCTTTGTGAAGGCACACATGCATCTTTAAATGAACCTGCATGAAAAGCTTCCATAACAGGGTTATGTGGTAAATCACTTTAAGCATGTGAAGTTGCCATGTTGTTATACTACTTTATTTTATAACAAAGACATTGAAAGACGATTTGAAAAAATCAAACCTGTGGCAAAAGTGTAAATTAGTTGAATCCCTGGTTGCTTTGCATCCTTCATTAACAGCATCCTGCAATAGTTCATATGATATTTATATACACCTGAGGTACTGAATGGTACATTATTTAAAACAGTGACAGTTGAAAAGATTTATGCTGCTGTTCACTATGAAGAATGTTTGAGGAATTTTACTGCTAAATGGAGCCCAGTATTATGTATCTAATGGTAAATGTCTATTTATTAAAGCAAAAATACAAAATAATCTGAACTCACCTGAGTGGTGGTTGCCCAGTACATGCTGAGTTTGAAATAAGACAAAAACATTAGTTACTTAGAGATGTTACACAATTCTAATGTGCATGTTAGCCATAAAATACTCCTAGCAAAGATTCTACTTTACAAGGCAACATTATGGCCCAGATTCCATTAAAAATAACTCTAGCAAGAAAGCCAGTCTATGGTACAGACTGGATAACAAAATGGTAAACAAACTTATCCCATATAATTAAAATAGCAGATGCCTCCTCAGAAAACAAAGAGATTATTGTTGAATTTTCATCAGGGCTCACAACTGAAATACCTTCTGGTCAGCAACTCATTCTTGGCTTTCAAAGCTATTAACCCAAATTTGTGGTTATTAAATTTGCCAGTAACTACAAGCTGGGTATTGTCATTTACTCACCATCCAATACCATGTTAGTACAGTAAGGACTAAGACATGCAAAATTAGAGGTGCATTACAAACGGGCTTAAATTAAATAAAGTCTAACGTTATCACTATCATTGTTGAACAAACCTTGAGACTGGCTCTCATTACAGATAGTAGCCCAATCCAGATAGACTCTGTCTTCAGATATCTTGGCACCTTCATAGGCAGGTCCCTATCCTCTAATCACTGTGTATCAACAATAGTCAAAACATCCTTCTGTCTAGCTCATCTCTAACTAAAGGTATCTCATTCAGGTCAAACAAAGTTACCATTCCTATATACTCTGCCCTGATCAGACCAGTTAGAGAATATAATGCTTTTTTAGTATGACTCTAAACATATCATACTACTAGAAACACCTCAGAGATTCCTGACTAAAATGATGATAGGAACAGAGACCTCCACATCAGCAAAGACAGGCTTGAAGTTCTATCTCTATACTCTGTCTCTTTTAGACTCCTGTGAGGTGATTCATGTCTAGCACTTCATACTGTTAGTGACCCAGGCTGCGTTGGTTTCCTTCAATTCCACAAATCAAATGGCTTCACAAACACTCAAACTAAAAAATCAATCTCAAGTTATTGAAAATCAAAACACCTGAAAAACAACATAAAAATAAAAGTTATTTTTTGAAGGCCATAAGCTGTGTCCCTTAAACCCTTGTTATTTATATATACAAGCTCCAAGATAACACAACTTTCCCATACACAATGCACCTTGAACACACAAACACACACGCAAGTGCACACACACACACACACACACACACACACACACACACACACACACACACACTCATGCACGTACACACACACACACACACACACACACACACACACACACACACACACACACACACACACACACACACACACACACACACACACACACACACACACACACACACACACACACATGCCATACCTGTCCCTGGATTGTCAGTACATCCCTGATGTCTCCTTTTTCCTTACCTGGTAAATCATGGAAGATTGCAATCAATCATTAATGCCGGACATTAGAGTTTCCTACTTTATATCCTTTAGTAAATGCATGGTAATGCAAAAGCTGTTACCTTTATGAGACAAAATTAAAGTCTGTCCATGATTTCATTCTGCCATTAATTTTGGCTTTGTCTTAATGTCTTTTGCCATGAGGTTATGATGTATGGTTAATGTTTCTTATCCCTTTCCATCATAAATCATGAATGTTGTTACCACTGAATAAGGTTTAAGGTCCTCATTATATGGGAAAAAACCCTACTGTAATAACTTATCACTTAGCACAGCTGACAAATGCTGAGCTTTACTGTGCCAAGGGTGGAGTATTCAAATCCTGTCTTATACATGACATCCTTGCCTTGGACTTTAATGGCAGAACCAAGAACCAACATTCACAGTGGGCCGTTACCTCGAATGGTCAGGAGCAGACATGCATAAATGCCTTAGTCCAGGCAGCTCCAGGGCAGAGCACGTGGCTAATTAGGTTCTCCCCTGAAATGCTTCAGTAGCATATAGCATGGTTGTGGACTCAGCCCATAGCAGTGCTACACATCTTCATGCACAAGCACTGCAATAGGACTGTCTCTGAATTCAGAAAAGTTACTGCAAGGTGAACACCTCGTGTATGCATTGAACGGACTTTTCTCAATTCACCCCCTGGTGTATTAAAAAGTTGACAACCTCTACATTTACTTTAACATTTACAATATTTATATTTCAAAATGAGACCATGAAACATGATATTAACTGTAGGAGTCCCTTCAAAACTATCATTTTAGAGTATGTTGTACATGTCACTTATTACTTATTCAATTAAAACTTTTTATGGTTTTTGCTTTCTGTAAGATATTACATACAGTAATAACTTTGTAGTGCATAATATAGCTTCTTCCCCATTTTTACCTGATGTTTTTGTAATAACTCCAGATTATAGATGACCATTCCTTCATCATTAATTTTTGAAAATGAAATTGTATGATATGAATTTTATGTCAGACTGACACAGAATAAAGCAGTGGCTGCTTTTTGTTGTATTTTGTTTTACTTTTTTAGAAAAGGGCACATTGTGCATTGACACTGATGAATGTGCAACAAGACAGAATAACTGCTCTACAGATGCTATCTGCAGCAACACTCCTGGAAGTTTCACTTGTTCTTGTAATTCCGGATTTTCGGGTAATCAAGAAATCATATTAGTGTTTTTCTTTTAATGCGAAACAATTTGTTTGAATGATTGAGGAGACATTTCTTGTTTTTCTTTTATAAAACAAACATCCAAATATTTAGACTAAAACATGCATGTGACTTCAGTGGTAATGTTTCAGAAATATCTAAATGAGAAAGAAAGAAGCAAAGTGAATTCTGTGTAGTATGTTTTCAATTTTTTTAAGAATATTATTGAAACATTGAATTTTCTAGCATGCTTATACACTGACAACAGAATCTAATCCTACAGTAAAATATTTTTGAGTGGCTTAGTTTATTTTAAGATACAAAACAATTTGTGTTAGACCTGCAGTGAATAACTATTTCTATTTCTTTCTCCCTCTGTATGTATATATATATATATATATATATATATATATATATATATATATATATATATATATATATATATATATATATATATTATATAGATACATATTAATTCATTATTTGTTTATAGGTAGATATTAAAATTCTAGGTCATTTACTGTTTTTCACCTGAGTGAGATTACTGTCTATGTGTGTATCAAATCCCTGACTAGTGGGTCGACTTTTAAGGGTGTGTTGTCAATATGGTAGTTACCAGGGATGGATGACTTCTCAATGGATACTATTATACATTTCTATTATGCATTAAGGACTCTTCTTTCTGCTCAGATAGCATCAGAGCTCAATTTTCTGTATAGTTTTCTGATTAGAAGTAATACAAAACTACACGAAAGATCAAACTTACTGACTGATTGTTCCTGACGGCTCCTTCTCTTTAGTCAGGTCCAACCCACTCCATTTGCCCTCGCTCTGCTCAAGCTCACTCTGCTCCTCCCCTACCCTACCACCAATTTCCACACACCCTCACATTTCCTGCACTTATACCTTAAACACCTTGACCACACCCTCCAGTACCTCCCTATTTCCTGTATTAACTCTATCTCTCTACACTTCACTGTCAATTCCCTACTGACATTCTACAAAAAAAACTAGACAATTGATCTACTTCTCGTTTTTGATCTATTTCTCACTCTCTAGTCATCCATCGCTTCATCAAATAAATCACCAGTGAATACCTCTGTATTTTACCTTAATTTTTCCCAACCCCTTCTATCACAGAGAATGCCCTTACTGAACTATTTCACTTTCTACTTACCTATTCACTCCAGCACTCTTCTCCACACTCCCTATTGTGCTAAATATTCTCATTCTTACACCTGTGCTTCTATTCCATTCTATCTCTCCCTCCTACCAAACTAACCTCTCCTATATAAATTCACAATCTACTCATTCTTACCCCCTTACAAATCTAAAAACTAGTCACAGCTTCTCAATTTCACCTTCCCTGTTTAACCACCTAGGCACTCTCCTATGTAAAATTAAAATGTTACAACATTGCCCTCTCCCCCCAAAACAAAACCAGAATTTAACTACTACATGCACAACACCTCCCCACTTTATCTATTCACCCTAAAGCTACTACTGTCAGGTGATAACCACCCAAACCCTGGACCTTGCACCCCCCATATGTCCCCACCTTCCCCTCTCCCCATCCCTCCTCCTCCCTCTTCTTCCCCATTTCCCATTGATCCACCACCATCCCTGTCCCCATTCTCATCATTTCCACCTTTCACTAATCCTTCATCACCCACTAGAAACCTACCCATCATATCCATTAGCATTGAAAGCATCCCAAACAATGTCACTGAATTACATTTTTGGATTTCTTGTCATCTCCTGACATCCTTACTCTCTCTGAAACCTGGTTAAAACCACACATCTCTGATATAGAAATTCTTCACCCAGGATATAATATCTTTCACTCTGATAGATTTACTAAAAAGGGGAAGGGATAGCTATTATGTACTCTGACCTACTCTTCCTCCCCCACTACTATTCTCACTTCCCAATTTTCACCCTGCAAAAATCCTCATAGTAAACTGCAAATTCAACAACTTAAAAAAGCTAGCCATCACTTCCATTTATATCCCTCCAGGTAACAACATCCCTACCCTTGAGCTCTTTCTCTCCTGGATCTCACAAGCCATAACCCATGAAACTGTAATACTGGGTGACGTCAACATCAACTGGAAAACACTAACCACCAACTCACCTAACTCTAGCATTAACCCCTATGGCTTCTCTCAACTAATCACTACCCCCACCTGAATAAACAAACACACCAACACTGATTCCACTCTTAACTGGATACTCAATACCAACCCCAACTATTAAAACAATCCCAAAACTCTACCGGATTTCTTAAGTGTCCATCTTCCCATCTACATTCAAAGACACCCCATCCAATTATGTAAAACTCACACTTACAAAGATTGTTGCAAACTTTCCAGCTGCAACCCACATATCTTTCACCAGTCACTCTCCTCTATTAACTGGCCCTTCCTACACCACCTCCCCTTTGAAGAAGCTAACTCTAAATTCAAAAGCATCTTCCTAGACATTCTAAACTCCTTGCTCCCATAAGGAAATATGAATAAAAGCTAACTTTGCACCATGGCTTAGAAAATCCATTTGTTCTCTTATGCACAAGAGAGATAACACATCAGCTCTGACAGCGTGAAAATTAAAAAAAATTAAAAAAAACGAAGCAAAGAAATCGGAAATGAAGGGGTCGGGAATCCCCTTCATTTGGACCCCAAAACTCGGTAAAATCCGAGTAATTCGGGATGGTTGGGAGGTATTGAAGAGAGTAAGATGCTTATTAGGTTGAAGAAGAAGGTTAATTGGAGAATGAAAACAAAGATTAAAGGGAGGTAATTAGAGTTAGGAAGGAGAGAGGAATAAAGAAGAAGAGAGATGGAGAGAGGACTGGATTCAGGTGGATTGGTTACAGTGACATATCCAGGTGTGGTATAGATATTCTTTGAGAGATCTCTTGAATTTGTAGACCTGAGGTATACTTCTCAGTGTCACTGGAAGCTTATTCCATTGAATGGCAGGTGAGTAGCTGTATAGGTTCTGTCCTATAGATTTTTTAGGTTTATGAATCTGTAACAGAAATTTATCAGAGCTCCTTAGAGGTCAGGGAGGGATATAAAGTGAGACTAGTGAGGAAATGGTAGGACAGGAAGAAGGTTTATTGATGATGGAGTGGATAATGAGTATTTGAGTAACATTGAGGTGGTTAGGAAACTCTAGCCAATTGACTGACTTGAGGGCATGCCAGTGGTGAGATATGGATGGAAAATTAGCAGAAAATCAAGCTACTTTATTATAGGTAATTTCACATTTAGTGAGAAGAGAAGACTGAAGGTTTGTAAAGATTTGCGAGGTGTGGAAAAGGTTGGGAAGAAGGTAAGTGAGATTCTGGAATCAGGGGTTAGGAACCTTTTGTTTCAATATAGGAGGCCACACTTTTGGTGTGTTTTCTGAATACAGTGATGTGTATGAAGATCAAATTTCAGTTGGTCATCTATGATTACTCCAAGGAGCATAGATTGGTTATCAGGGGTGATGTTAGTGTTATTAAGTTAAAAGATATTAAAAGAGGATTTGATGTGGTAGAGGTGTTTTGGGAGGAAGAGTAGGAGTTTTGTCTTTTTGGGGTTGAGTATTAGTTGGTTATTATTAAGCCAAGTTTCTTGTGTTTGAATGATGTTTGTGTGAGGGTGAGTAGTTCTGTTGGATTGTCGGCTATGAATATAATAGTATCATCAACATATTGTATGAGGAAAAACGGGGGACAGGATCTGTGTAGTTCATTGTTGAAGATGTTAAAAAGGAGAGGTCCATGAATAGAACCTTGTGGGATGCCCGTTTTAATGGGGAGAAATGGAGAAAGAGCAGAGAGACATTTGCTGGATTACTGAAAGGTTAAGTTAGAATAATTTTGAGAGGAGGATGGGATGGGAGACAGTATCAAAGGCTTTTGATAGATCTAAGAAGTGACAGAACACAAGTTTATTAATGTCTCTGGCAAGGGAATTGGTATTGGTAAAGTAAATTAGAGCAGTAGAGGTGTTGTGGTGTGGGCGGAAGCCATGCTGGGTAGGGCTAATAAGGTTACCTTGAGTGAGGTGGGTCATGAATTTTTCATGGATGCAGTGTTCAAGTATTTTTGAGAGTGGAGAAAGTATGGCAATTGGTTAAAAGTTAGAAAGTTCTATGGAATTTCTATCTTTGTGGATGGATATAGTAAAGAATTTTTCCAAAGAGTAAGAACAGTTGATTCAGTTTATGAGGATGGAAACAGGGTATGCTACTGATGATTCAGCAACTTTTAGGAAGAAAGATGGCAGCAGATTGTCAGCTGATGGGGAGCATGTTTTAAGTTTGAAGAGGAGTTTTTTTAATGTAGCTTGTGGGAACTTGCCTTAGTGAGAAGGGAGAGTTTTGTTGTTGGATGGCTGTGGGTGGTGAGAGATTGGATAGGTTAGACGTTTGCATAAGTTTGCTAACAGTATCAGTGAAGTAGGAATTGAAAATGGATGCAGTTTCAAGGGGTGCATTGTCAGGGCAAGGATTGGGTGTTGAGGGATTGCTTGGATAGAGTATTTGGTTGATAGCATTCCAAAAATGTTAGGGTTTCTAGATTGTGTAGTGAGGGGTTGGTGGTAGAAACTTCTTTTATCATTATTAATGTGTTTGGAGTGAGATTATAGAGTTTCCTATATCATATATATTCCTATATATATATTTTCAAAGTAATCTATAGACTTAGTTAAAGGTGCCAGCAAAGTTTCACCATCACCAATCATTATTAAGATATCATCTGTAAATAACTGAATTTTGCAACAATAACTTCCATCTATGGAAAATCCCTGAATTTTATTGTTGGATCTAATGAAGTTTGCAAAAGGTTCAATAGCTAGAGCAAATAATAAAGGGGTTGAAGCACAGCCCTGTTTTGTACCTTTTAAAGTTTTAAAAGAGCTAGAAAGAAAAGAGCCAGTTTTAATAAACAGAATGCGTTACTATAAAGATTTGCTATAAGATTTATAAATTCTTTGGTAAAATTATATTCTTTGAGTGTTTTAAACAGATAACTCCAACTATTAGAATCAAAAGTGTTATATAATGTAGGCTTGTTACAGTTAATTCTTTTTTGTTTTTATTAGCTAAATCTATTAAAGTATTAAGCCCAATTGTATTATATTGAACCTGTATCTCCTACCCTGATAACAAATAAATGATGGTCATTGTATTTTCTTTTTCTGCAGGCAATGGAACATCGTGTAGTGACATTGATGAATGTAGCATGGGACAAAACTGCTCTACAAATGAACACTGTGTTAATACCATCGGAAGCTATACCTGCACATGTCAACCTGGATATGCAGGTAGTTTTCTAATCAAAATACAGCTTGCCTTTTATGATACTAGTAATGTTGCATGCATGTACTTAACTTGGTGGCATCTAGGATTACGTATCAGAAAATTGCATTTCTATAATTGTAACTGATGCCACATTTCTTACATATGCAGAGGGCTTCATTGGAAGGGAAGTGCACAGTTTTAACAGCATGAGTTCAAGAATGGAATATAGATATTTCTGGCAAAGGTACTGACATTCAGTGATATTTATCATTTTTGGGCCAAAAAGTACATAACCACCTTGCAAAGTGTCCAGAAACTTCTAAATGAAAAAAGGAAATAGGTGAATACATTTTTCAACACTTTATTTGATCCCCTATTCTGAAAGGGAGCAGAATCGGTCATTACTGAGGGCTCTGCTGTGGCACAGCGGCACCCATGTAGGCATGGAAGTCTTCTTTAGGCAGTATCGTTTCTACTCTACACATTACCCAGTGATGTACAGTGGGTGGGTATGCTATGAAAAGAACTAGGGAGATTACTTTCTTCTGTGAGTGACAGAACCACAAATAAAGCCAAGTCCCTTGTAAGCAGAGAATTTCATTCAGTCTTGAGTCTCCAATTGCAATTATAGCAGAGCATGTACCTCTAGTACACACATCTCTGACCTTATCCCTAGACAAACAGACAGTGGATTGTAGTAATACAGTCATCTGAATGACAGGAGGGGGAATATGTGTTTGGCATAAATAGTCTAGGGGAAGTGTGTGCATGCTTTGCCTAAATGAAAGAGGTTAATTTTATTTTTCAAGAAAGAAGATGAAATGTAGTCAATAACTGCTTTGGTGAAATGGTTAAAATTATGTGTGGGGAAGAGATATTATTTCATTATTTTCACATATTTTAAGCAAGTAAGTGGACTAGAATGCAAAGGCTTTTCTAACCACAACCTTTTTATATAAATGAAAGAAGATGCAGTAATCAGATAGAAGCATAACTAAAGTCATAGAGCAGTATATCTGTATGCAAAATGATTTGTAATTAAAAAAATATAAAGTTCTGCAGAAAAACAATACAACCAGTGTGTAGGCCACATCTGCAAATCAAGTTTGGTAAGACATATAAGATTACATACATGTGCTGCTTAAACTACATTCCTTAAAACTCAAAACATCAAAAAGACTTAAGGACTACATTTCAAGAGTTTAAACTTTATATATAACAGACAAGTAATGTGCGTGTGTACATGATGTAATGCAATGGGTAAGTTACCCTCACCCCTTATCCCCACTAAAAATATTAAATCCATGGTCCTGCAATCTCAGAGAGAACAAATATGGAATTTTATTCTTTTTATTATTTTTCAAATTTGAGTGACCTTGGAAATAATATATTCAAGTATGAAGGGGCTATTGGGATATAGCCCACAAGTGAGGTGTAGTGAGGTATGATCCTTTGTGAAAACAATCAAATAATCCAAGGAAAATAATTTTTCCATTTTACAGAACAGTACTATAATATTTCAGAATCTGAACTATCTGAGACCTGGATAAATGAGAGATTTGATGAAATCTGCTATTTTTGGAAGAATGAACAGTCACAATAAAGTGTTTTTCTTCTTGTATTTACTATTTCTAAAACTGTCCATTTGATTTATTCAGTATCTTATGTTTATAATCTCTCTTTTTTAACTTTACATAGATGCAAATGCATTAAAATTATACTGAAATCAGGGCAATGTCCCAAAATTTTACTTAATTATTGTTATAATTTGTGGAATTTCAGTTTATCTCTTTAGTAATTAAAGATGTTTAGATGCCTCGATAACAGGCATCTTGCATAAAACACCACCACACGAAAACAATAAAAGGCTACATATAAAAATTTAGCCACATAGAGTAGACAAAGTATTCCTGCAAGGGTATGTGTAGACTCTTCTACAAAAATGGGATTTCAGGGACCTCCTAAAATGAGTTCTCAGTGTCAGTTGCTCAAATCAAGAAACACAGGTGGTTCCAAATCTCTATGGCAAAGATATGCAAAAGTTATCTCGCCAGCTGTTTCCAATCTAGACCTTCAGACAGCCAATACACCCTATCCTGATGACCTCAAGGGTGACTATGTGTGGTGGTACAGAGTGGCAGAGGTAAGACCAAAAATTAATGTTTTAATAAGTGTAAATCAGTGCTTCTCAATACATTTGTACCAATAATTAATATTATGGCATAATCTGACAAAGACACAGGTGATTACTTTAAATTTCTCAGTAACAATACACTTCAGTTAACTCTCTCACAGACTTTTTAGGGAAATAGATGCTTTTCTATAATAATACATTACAAAATATATTTTCTAAGGTATGTCTGTATCAGATTTGGTATCAAATAGTAACTGCTCACTTTGTACTTTTGGCAAGCTTTACTTTCCTGTTTGTAGAGACTTCTCAGGTATTGTACATTCCCTATGAGTTGTCAAAGTTCATCTGGGAATGTGCTATTTCCTCATCACCAGTTTCTTGCGTCTTCTGCGTGGAGACATGCGTGAATGGGCGTACCTTCGTTGAAGGTTGTGTATTAGGGCTGGCAACTCAGCCCGTAAAAATCAACTGCCAATCATTAGTGGACCAGAGTTCCGCTGTGGCGACCCCTAAAAGGGAAAAGCCGAAAGACTCAACAACAACACAACAACAATAACAACAACCAGTTTCCTTATTTTACTGTTCCCCTACCTTAACACAGCTTCCCATACTTATAACATTGCTGTTTTTGCAGCTGCATTGTTTTTTCCCTTTCCCCATTGCTGTGCAGCCATTGAGTTATATTTATTCATGTGTGGTGTATGAATACATTCACATGGGGGGGGGGGGTCATGGAAAAATATTTTCAATTTCATGCAGAACAGCTTTCAGGGACATTGTATTGATGACCGTTTGTGATCAACCAGTTGAATATCCATTTTGTTGGGTCTTAAGCATTCAGAATTTAAAAATGATTCTTTAAACAGTGTTCTATTAGACAATATGTACTTGGTATTATTGATTCAGTCAAAAGGTGATCTGCTACAATAGATGTAACTCACTGTTGGGTGTGCAACAACTAAATAATAAAATGTAGTCCTATATAACCATTAAACATATTTTGAAGTGTAGTGCCCACATCTCTGTAACCCATAACTAGATCACTTTATGTCATCCCTTAATAGAAAGCTATATTCAATTATTCAGTCATTCTATTGTTGTAATCACTTCTATTCAAGATAACTAGTGACCCATCCTTATTAAGATTTCATAATGTGAATGTATTTAATATTTAATATTATTTAGTTTGTGTAAAGCAGGACTATTCTTACTGTGTTTATATCTTGATAAATTTAGAGAATTATTTAACAAAACCCTAGCATCAGCTTCACACAGAGTTTCAAATACATATGTTGTAATGTTTATCAGTGGCATAAAGTTGTTACTTTTTAAACATATGGCTGTTAGTGGATGAATATGCATACTGAACTTCACTAAAATAAAGTTGTAGCTGTAGTTTGTACATACAGTCCTGCAAACTATTAATAGAATCCGCCATGTTCACAAGTTTTTTTTTATATAAAGTTCAATCCTTTCTTAAAAAGAGCAACTTAATTACCAGTTAAAATAGAATCAGACAAATAAAAACAATAAATCAAAATGGAATCTGAAAACATCGTACCATTTGATCATGTCTCTTGTAAGAGGTGTAGTTTCTAAATGCAGCTTCTGCTTGGATCTGGATTCTTTCTACAGTTTGCTCCAAAACCTCACTATGCAAGGTGTTGGTGAAAATGTTCATTGCATGATGTCTGTTTGAAAAATAATTAGTTTGACATGGATATTAGTGAAATTGTATTTCTTCTGTGTCCTCATTGCTTGAAATGTATGCATTTGTGGTGCTGTAAGATGAACATTCTCTTAAAAATGTCAACTTTGATAAATGGTCGTTGAGCTGAATGGTAATTGGTTGAATTATCTTGGTACTATTAGAGGGATTAATAATTTTGCAGTCATTGGAGTATTGTAGTATTGTTTTCATTTTTTCTAGTTACTCGTTTAATAACTATTACATTTTGTTCTGTAACTCATATAATTTGAGGGGTAATATTTCATTTGTATAAAAAGCCTTTAATGAAGTCTGCTATTATATGATTTCTGATAAACATACTTTGACAGCCAAGTAATTTGATGTATCCCATACATATTTTATGATTCAGGGCACTCCATTCATTTAACAGTTTTTTACTCTATGTCTTTCTTTTAGGGGGTTTGGTGACGGTGGTCCCCTGGTGACTCACCGGGACAGCATTCAAAATATAAATGATTGTGACCAGAAACACTGTTGTCTGCTCTTACATTCTCATTAAGAAATGGATTAAACAGTGGAAGAAAAAGATAACCCAGATGTCATTGCTTATGCAGTATAAGGCTCTATTTGTACTAGCAGGGGTGGTAAAACAGTATTAAGTATCAGTAATGGTCACTATACTATCAAATCCAAAAGAAATGCATGCAACTACTTCCAAACATGATAAATATATATATTAATTACAATAAAACTAGAAGTTGCTTTTGTTCCTTGTGCATGTACCTTTGTACTCTTCTGTTAGCTATCCTATCATTTGAATGGATGCTTTTTGTACTATTAATCACCAGTGTTTTATCCATGCTGCTATCCTACGATCACTACAAATCGTTATTATTTGTTCACTGACATTTTCTATGGCATCATAACAGATGTCTTCCTAAAGTCTGTATAGGCCATGCCAAAAATCCTATTTCTTACCTGCTGCAATAGCCACCCAGCCAAATATTTCGGACAGGTTCGTCATATATGGGGTTTCCACTGTAAATCAATTAATTGTTAGGTCCTTTGCCTCACCAGTTTTCAAATATTCTGTTTTTTTCCAACTGTGATTTTTTTTTTTCACAATTACTGTTATGTAAAACTCTAGAGGCTACCTGCCACTGACAAAGCTAGTCATTCATTGTCCTTAACCATTTCCAGTACTGGAACCCTCACTCATGCAAAGCAGGGTAAAGTAGTTTACCTCCCTCCTTCAAGTCTCTGAAATTTTGTACTTGGAAAGTAAAATTTTAATACCTAACAGTGACTCTGTTTCCAGTTACATGTAAAATATTCTTAAAGGAGGCCAGAAAACCTAGTATAAAACAACTGCATACAAAAGTGGAAAATGTTTAAGTAGTGGACAGCCACAAAGTGAATCTACCTCCATAAGCCAACTGAATTTTTCTATTACAAGGAAAGCATATTACTTAAATCATCATTTCAAATGTGACCTTACATGTGCCTCTGTCAAAGTATTTGTCTCTAGTATTTTGGTTTATCTACATGCTTTTTCACAACTTTTAGCCAATCCATCATCATCTAAGGACTTCCAAAAGACCTATTTCTCCTTCCTAAGATCTGGATGTCATGTTAAAGACGTTAACTGTGCAGACATTAAACACCTGTCTTGGAAGGAACCTTCTTGCTTCTGTGATATTAAGGAAAAGTGTCACAGAATTACCATCTCTCACATGCAAGCCATCTTATACTCTTTTCCATGAAAAAGTTTTTTTTTAATTAATCCTTTATGCTCAAAAGTGGTTTTAGCAGCCTCTTTGATCCAATCCATTCAGCTGCCATAGTTTGTTTAATTACCTGAATTAAGACAGCATCTCTTATACATGTTCTCTCTGTGCATAGACAGCTAAGGTACTTCAACAGTAAAATGTGTACTTTTTTCTTTTAAAAAACAAAACAAAGCTTGCCTATAACCAAAGAAACTGTGTTTAGGTAAGTAACCCGTTGCTATGATAAATACAATAAGCCTTTGCAAGGCATTACTAACATGCATTTTACTGGCTGTACTGGGGAGCAGCAACTTCAGCATCTTGTTTTACAAATATTTCTGCAGAAGATATTCTGGAAACTAACACAATGATTATTGTCCACATATTCAATAAGATTATAAGATGGAAGCAGAGCACAGATGAAGGATAGGGTTTGACATTGCTATGCTATAGTGGGGCTCCTATAAGTGTGTTTCTCTCAGGAGTAGCCAAGTACTGCTTGAGATTCTACCCAAATGTTATGTTTTGCTGTTACTGTTGTTACAGTGGCCTTCCCGAAAGAAGATATAATTGTCTAAGGTACTTACCCCCACAGTAGGTCTTTGAAAATAAGTCATTGGAACAGCAAAGCTCCTTTTGCTCCATCCCCCTAATGAAAACTCTACATGGTTGCTATGTTTAGTAACACCAGTACAGCTCTAGTTGCTGGCTACGTAAAAGGGAAACTTCCCTGTGGGGCACCCTAAAAGAAACCAACAATGAATTACATATACCTCTATGGATTCCTCATGCTGTCTACACTACATGAAAAAATCCATTTGGATCATGGCAGTAATGAAGGCAGATGAATTTCATATTTTAAGATTAACCATTGCTGGACTTAGGTTTATTGGGTCATAGGCAGTTACTAGGCAATTGGTTCCATTGACCATAAAGGATCCAGGCCTGAATTCCCAGTTGCCCTAAAGCACCACCTGTTTAAGTGACTTGCTAATGGTCACACAGTAGGCAAATGAAGGTGGAAAAATTAAAAGCCAGTACCCTTGGCAGAGGAAACATCTCATTAATGACTCAGAGCTCTAGTCCCCCATGCTAACTGCCAGACTTTCACCCATAAACCTTCTGTTTCACTAAAACAATTGTTCAATTGTACCTTCTAGGTACATGTTGCTAAGCTACAGCTTTTAATAGATATTCTTAGACTTTATTGCCTTGCTGATATTTTGCATGAAGTGAATAATTAGCCCACTGGCTTGCAGCTACAGTAGTCATATTTCCATTGGTAATACATTAGCATTCAAAGAGCTTTTTAACCTGATGGCTGTGAAAGAAAATTACCAGGCCTCATTGATTCTGTTATGCTAAAACTTGCAAATATTTTGCCAAGAACTTGTTTACTTACATGTGAGGATGTGGAAAACACTACCTCTGCAATATGAGTCATAAGTGGTCATCACTGTCACTTAATAAAGTTCATTACTGAATAATGTCCATAATATTCCGTGGTCACATCAGACTACAGTTCTTTGGGAGCTCAGAGCTGCTCATGTACTTGTCGGGCACATCGGTCTGTCACTGTTTTCTCTATCACTTCATCCATACTAGCAGACATTTTCTCCCTCATTGCTGATTTTATTTTCACTATAGCTGTGTCAGCTAATTCTGTTACCTTCATGTACCTCCTCTGGAGTTCCTTTACTATTATTATTGTGAGGTTTTCCAGTTTGAGAAACTATTATATCTCTCTTCTATTTCTATAATCCTTTTACTGTTATATCTGCAGCTACACTCTTTGTGGTGTACCAAGCACCATTCCTATATTATTCCTTCACAAAGCAACATCTTTTCTTATTGCATTTTCAGACGTTAATGTTAATGCTATGGGGACAGTTTATACAACATTCCCCTTCACATAATTACTGGCCACTCTGTCATATCCATTACTCTGTCCAAATTACAAAGTGTCTTGACAATCAATCTGTAGTATTATATTCCCTTACAATACTGTGCTGTCATTTGGCATGGCTAAAACCATAAGTTACACCTCTCATTCTAAGAGGAATTTTTCTCTGGGATGGTTAAATACATCTAATAAAAAAGTTGAGTATACATATAAAATGCTCACATTGTAATATCAAAAAGTGATCTGCCAGCATTTACAGTGATTCTGATATGCATCTCGTATCAGAATTATAGCCGTGCCAAGTCTTATGGGATTTGCATCCACTTCTAAACAGTGGGACAGTTTGTATCAATATATAGGTATGCACTGCTTAACGGGTGGAATAGCTTTTATCCTATAGAAAATTAAGTGGTGCGGACATTAAATGAACGCCATATTCTTTACATTGTGATTTGTTTAATGTCTTTCTGCACAATGTCCAACTGCATTTATGTCTGCTTAGTACAGTATGGACGTAAATGCAGTCAGACTTTGTACAGAAGGAAGTTAAGCAGCTCACACCTGCAAAATGATGTGTCTGAGCTTAGTAACTACTACTAATTTGAGGAAAAAAAAACAAGAAAAAATGGAAATGTGGAAGAACATCTTTCTTACTTGGTCTGTAATTGTGCTATGTTTTATTTTATAAAATATTACATCCACAACACATTTGGGGTCCTTTTCATTAAACGAGGGAGGAGATTTTGACATAATGGTTAAGGTGTTTACCTCAGAGATACAAATTGAAGGGTTTGATTCTTACCACTGGTTACTGGCTAGGCTTGTAATAGTCTGTAGGTTGATGGCCTAGTATTCACCTGTAATGTTATGAACATTACATAACAATGTCACATAATTATTTCTTTTCCCTTCTTGGAGTCTGCTCACTTGTCATTCTTAGAAAATGTAAACTAAAACTACTTAATATTATTGTTGTCCCATTCAATATTTCCTTATTCTGTGTAAGACTATACACTTTTAGTCTGTCCAGTGCCTTTCTCAGAGCCTCATCATGGTCTGTTTCATTTCCATCATAGATTCTAATGACATTATTAAAGTTCTTTGCTTATTTAATTAAACCCCAAATATTTTTTACACCTCATCTAGCCTATGTGATTGGATAAATCTGTGCTGTCACTAATACTTTGAAAGATGTTCAAGTTGATGATAGTTTGTATTGATGACTAATTTTCTGAACACCTCTACAGCACTGATTTCACTTATGATAACATTCATGGGTATCAAGTGCAATGTCATGTACTATGAAGGAAACATGTCCACATGTATGGTGATACGTAATTTTACAGCAGTAAAACAAACCTAGAGATATAAATAGAATAAAAGGACAGTCATACAAATAAGAATACTTTTAATAATAAAAATCCATTACAACATGTAGCAGCGGCATGCAACTAAAGAGCAAGACGTACAACAAACACAGCTGGAGTGTAAAGAAAAACATGCCATTAAAAAAAATTACTCAAATTAATTTCTTGCATGGAAATAATTATTTCACAGAACCTGTCACACACATTAGAGCTTTTTCAAACACTTTATAATGTAGTATGCATAAATTTCAATTTTTATTATTTTTTTTAAACTGAGGTCTTCTTTCAGCTGTCTGTTGTGCTTTATACAGCATGTCACAGTACAAGGACAGTACTATTTATATAGACACTGGATTCTGATTATTCTGTTTTATAATACACTAAATATGGCAAGGGTCGTATTGTATGGAAATCATTATTTTTAGGTATGCGTTTATATGGCATTGAAATCCCATTTTATCAGGGAAAAACATGGAAGCATTATTTACAAGAAACAAAGTAAGTAGTAACTTTGTGGCTAAGTGAAGCACCTGCCTGCATAAGCTAAAATGGCTGTCCATCAGTGATGCCATACTCACTTATTATCTGTCACTAAATAATGTACTGCCCAACCTGCCCAAACTTAGCTGGGGGGTGGAAGTATTACACTACAGAATAACCGAGATCTCAACAGACTTCTTTCACATTGTATTTGTGCTTCACATCTGAGTTTTTTTTATTTTACTAATTAGTACTGCAAATTTATTTCTTGGGTTCTTGTGTACTCCCTCTCAATGGAAGTCTTTCAATAAAGTATTTTGATATGTAATGTAAATTTGTTGTTCTACGTTACTTTAGTTTCCTTTTCTTCTGCAGCATGAAAAATAATTATGAACATTTAAAATAGCAAACAAACGTCTACATGCCTTGAGATGCTGTTTTATAATAAATAATATTAATTCCCCCTGTTGCATTCTTCATACTGTTATGTTTGGGGGCTTGCCATGTAAAAATCACTGCAGTACCCTAAACTGAAAAAAACTTAGCAAATTCCATTCAATGGACTGTATTCAGTACAGGAACTAGTGGGGCATGTACTGGAGGTGTTACAAAGATGGGGGAGGCTTTGTGAAAGCGTATAAAGAAACACACAGCACTGGACACGTTCAGGCAGAGTCCACTTTAATGCTTGAGCAGATTCAGTTCTGTCATCATTATCATCATCTTCCTCATCAACCACTTTTTTACCATATTCTACATGTGATCAGGGTGAAGCACCATCTTTCTTGATTAAGTGACACTCTCTGTCCTTCTATAATGATCATTCTTAACATAACATTCTTAACTGCACAGGTCTCTCATGCAATCCATCCATCTCTTTGCTAGCTGTCATCTTTTCTTCTTACCTTCTTCCTGTCTCAACCAAATCTTCTTCACCAGATTGTCTTCCACTCTCTTACACATGTTCCTTAACCTCTGTAATTTCTTCTCTTTGATTTTCTGTGCAATTGGAGATGCATTGGCATCTTCTCTGATGTCCTCATTTGCCTGTCTGTCTCACAGTGTGCATCCTACCACCCATCTCAGGCACTTCTTCCCTATCACCTCTAGCTTCCTCAGCTTCTCTGCCTTCCCTGCCCAGATTTCTGTATCATACAGAAACACTGTTTTGTATAACTTACTTTTAGCTTCTTTGGCATTTTTCTGTCACAAACTACTCCTAACACTGTGACAGATAGCTGTAGCATTTCTGATTCTTGCTTTGACTCGTTCAGACTTCCCATATACCTAAAGGTGTAAACCTGTTCCACTATTTCCCACTTAACTCAATGCTCAGCATCTTCTACTTTCCCCCATTTGTTACCATGACAATTGTCTTGTCTGTACTCCATTTCACTTATGTGCCATCAATTTTGCATTCCATTACCCTGCCTTTTGCTGAAATTCTTATTCAAAGTATGCATACAATCTGTCTACCCTAATGTGTTTGCTAATGTACTCCATCAGTGGTATAAAGAGCAGTGGACTCAGACTAACCCTGACACACACCCACTCCCACTGGGAACCTCTCTGCGAGTCTGAATACTGTTTGTATTTGTGCCATCAAGTCCATATACATTGCCTACACTAATTCTAACAGTGTTTCCAGGACTCCAAACCATCACAGAACTGACCAAATCAGCTTTCATGGGACTTTTGTCATATTCTTTCTCTGAGTCTAGGAATGCCCAGTTAGACTCTTCTTCACTAGCATCTTTGCCACTGTCTGTCACACTCAAATCAATGCAAACATTAGGTTGGTTGTACTGCATCCTGATCAGAATCTGAACTGCTTATCGATTTAACAATTATCCTGTACAACACTTTCGTGCAGTGCAACAGGAGTTGGTTACCTCTCTGCAGCCCATTGATGTAAACGGAGCTTTATTCTTGTACAGTGCCACAAGAATACTGACTAGCCAGTCATCTGGTATACACCTTCCTCTCTATACTGCTAGGAATACCCTCAGGTAACAAAACCAACATCTTGACCATGTCTGCTGTGATCTCATCTGATCCAGCTGCTTTCCCTAAGTTATTTTCCTTGGTGCTGTTCTTCTTTATTGGGTGCATTCTTCTTCTTCCTCTTTCATCTTAGGCTGAGTCTAGAACAGTACAGCTTCTGTGGGGTTCCTTCATTCAGAACTTGCTGGAAGTACTCCTTCTATCTGTCTTTATTGTCCTGTGTACTGGTGAACAGGTTGTTGCTGGCATCTGTTATGAAGGGTGTCTAATGACTATATTTATCTTTCTGTCTTTGCCTTGCAACCTGATAGTTTGTTTGTGCCATCTGCAGTGTCACTTTCCAAAGGTTGTAATGTTCCTCTGAGGCCTTGCTCTTCACTATTGTGACTGCTCTCTTAGCTTCTTTGTTAACTAAAGTAGTATTCCTTCTTAGTAAGATCCATCTTTTCTATCTTCCACGTTTTCCTGCACTCTTCTAATCCTTTTTCTTTTCCAGCTTTCCTCGTGTATCTTATTTCCATGGCTGCCTTGCCACCAATCTGTTATATAGTAATAACACAGGCTATTTTGAGAGGCTTCCATTCTTCAAGTCTACCTATTTTTAATTCTAACTCAACCAATCTCTGACTTTACCCCAGTGCCCTTTCCTCACAAGGAGAAAGTCTGCTTGGGTTTTATTATGGCCACTCTTATATGTGATCATGTGATCGTCTGTCTTGCTTAACTATGTGTTAGCCCCCATGAAGCCATTTGTCAGACAGAAGTGTAGGGTGACTTATGTTTACTCCTGCTGCCACATCCATGTAGACCCAGGCAGTTCTCCTGTTTGTTCCAATATGACCAGTGACATCCCTTATTGATAACACCAGCTCATATTGTTTTGCTTTACCTAGTAGATCCATTTATAGCTACCTAAGTACAGTCCTTTCCTCACTATCAGAACATTGGTGTGAGGCATAAGCTGAGCTTATGAATTCAGCTCTATCTGCGCATTGGAGTCTAACTGCCATGAGTTTGTCAAAATTCAAATGACATTCCTCACTGTTTTCTGAAAACTGTCCCAGCCTACAATTCCCATATGTTTCTAGTCTGTCCTCTGTTTCATTTTGTCTCCTGGATATGCAAGATGTCTAGACTTTTCCTTACCATCATTTCATCCACTTTCAAGTTGTATCCTGTTAATAAGCCTATATTGAGTATAGCATGACTTAGTTTATGGTAGGCAGGTTGATTAGCTTTTACATCCAGCTTTTACAGAGCTACCCAGGGTAACCCATGCCAGGCAAATTAACACTGGCCAGCCAGTGACTTATTGACCCAGGGCTGCTGGGATTTATAGTGGGTACAAACTTGTCAATAGAAGCTCCTCCAACTGTTAGTATGGATCCTGGCATAGGTCACAGTCGGCTGTCTCTTCAACCCACTTATCAAAGACAAATACCCATGCTCATTTCTGACAACATTAACTAACATGAACAAATTACTTAAAGCCGGTTTTTATACCACTGAGTGGTTAACCTTTACAAGGTCTGCAGTCTGTGATCCATATTCTCTATGCATAGAATATGGTGCATCATAATTGATTCATAAAGTGGTTGGTTTATGCCAATTTTTTTTATTTCCAGCTAAACGAAAAGCATAGAAACTTCTTTTAAACAAGTTTAGCACTTCTACAGTATACAGAATGAGTAACTGCTTAGACCAGTTTCTGCATAACTCATTAACTAAACTTCATTGTTTTTGCTTTCTGATTTTCTGCTTATCCACTGGTTACATTATACTTACATATCACACCAGTAGATAACGTCTCATGGTTCTCAATGTCAATAATGACTTTAGCATTAGGACAAATCTTCCCTATGATTGCAATGATAAAAGCTTGCTTGGATGTCAATTGTTTGACCTGGAAAGTCCCAGTCATGCCAAGGTTGCTGTACTTTTTTTCCAAAGCATTTTATTTTTATTTTTAAAATGTAGTAAAGCCAAATTGTTGGAATAAGTGTGGGTATGGGCATCTAAGCAGTATTTAATATCTCTACAAGAGGTCCTCCCCTACAAGGGGGTCTGAAAGGTGTAGTCTCCCATATTATTGCTTATTTTGGTTCATGGATTCATCTGTGGACAGGCAGACTGCACAAAAGCTGTTGATAACCCGGACACATATCCTCAACTTGCAGTAAAATTCCTAGCAGGAAGGATAAATGTTTCTAAATCAGCTGCTTTATGACAGGGATAAGAAAAAAAATGTAAGATTTTTCAAAGGAAAAAATGTGATACATCATGAGAATTATGTGACTTTACTAAAAAGATGGTAAGAAAATATTCATGTTGCTCAAGCAGCTTTGATTTAATATTACAGTCTGTTTACATTAATCCAGACCTATGTGCCAGGAATCAGTTAGCTTTGACTACAGGAGTGCTCACACCAATTTTCATGATTCTTGATTGTCTTGGGAAAGAAAAAAATGTATACTTTTTATAATAAATACTATTATTGATATGATATTGTAATACTTTGTGGAGCTTTTCTCCCTGGGCCTCTGCTGAAAAGGGGCGCAAGCTCAGTTAGACATTCCTGGTCAACAAATGCCAAATAAATAAATAAACTCTTTGATCATATATGTTTCTGATTCCTCTCATTTTCCAGAAGCTGTTTTAGTGTTGTCTTTTCTATTTCTAAATTTCTCCTTATTCCCTCTCAGTATTAGAAACGTTTTACTTATTGTACAAGAAATCTAGAAGACCTTTCCAAAAAAGTGATTTTTTTATGTGGTGCTTTACATTAAATTGTCATTTCTGTTTGTGTGTCTACTAATTATTTAACATTCTTATAATCTCAAAAAGTGCAAGCCGGGGGCAGAGCCTAGATGGCCAACTGAGAGCAGTGAATTTTGAGAGCTCCATAAACTAGTATAATAATATAGGAAATGTTTTATTATTTCAAGTTTAAAACATCAGAAATCTATAGATAATCTACTAAACAACATAAATATCAATTTTGGTGGAGATATACAAAAATGTTTCTGTCAGGTAACTTGGAGATATATTGAGTCACTGAATATGAACAACTCAAGGAATTCTCATCCAGATGCTGCTTTGAAAAAAAACTGCAATTGATGACATCTACCTTACAGGAACTATCTTTGAAGATGGATGGCTTTAAAAATGACTTAGAAAACCTCAAATTAAATTCTCAAAAACAGACTGATGTTCTTAAGGAACTATTACAGCAACCCCATACAAAAATAACAAATATAGAGACTTCTCTAAATGACATTGAAGGGAGACTCAAAGAGGAAGAACTCCAAAAAGAATGTCTGTTTAACAGAATACATGGCTGCTTAACAGATGACTTAGAAAACAGGGAACGGAGAAACAACATAAGGATCTTTGGTCTGCCTGAAAATATTAAAGGAGAAGACATTATTTCTTTCTTAACAACCTGGATTCCTGAATTTTTAGACTTGAAAGAGGGACTTTCATTTGGAATTGAAAGGGTGCATACAACACTGAGGAAATCTGCTTCTAACTCAACAAATACTCTAACTAGATCCATAGTTATAAACTTTCTTTCATTTCTGGACAAAGAACTAATATTAAAATCTGCTTGGAGAAAATCACCCTTAAAATACAATCAAAGCCTGATAAGGTTTGACAATGATTATTCTTCCAGAATACTAGAACAAAGGAAAAATGTCTGGCCAATAATAAAACTGTTAAAACAATACAACATTAAAGCACAGCTGGCCTTTCCAGCCAAGATAAAAATACTTTTTGCCAATGAGATGAGAACCTTTAATGACTTAGAAGAAGCTACTATATTCATCAAAAACAACAACATAGTGTCTATCCAAGAAGAAATAGAATGGATGGCCCCTACTCTTAAAAGAATAAAAGAAACAAATCCTTGGACTAATGCTAGAAAGAAGAAACAAAAAAAAATGATTCCAAGATAGCTGTCCCAAAAAATAACTCTAACAACTTAATCTCTCAAAGCATCAACTGATATGGTACATCACTTGTCATCTGTTTTTATTTAAAAAAGGAGGGTTTCCTAAACAACTGAGAAACAGTAATGATTTATTCAGAATGTTCAAAGAGTCCAGTAATTCTTCATAAACAAAGGTAGGTCAAGATGGATTACTGTTTACATTATATATAAGCCAAACAAAGCAACATCTAATACAAACATAGAAGTTTCTGTTCCCCTACTTGAACTCAATGAATACTTATCTTGCTCATTTTTCATTGATTTTACTTATAATAATTTAAGTAATTAATTAACTAATTCAACAAGGTACCATTCGTCAGAGTTCAGACTCAAATGTAACAAATTAACATCATATACAATAGCAATAACAGTAGAGATTTTTGAAAAAAATTATGTCATGGAGACTAATGCCTTCTTCAGTTAAAGTATGATTTAGAAATGTCATGTATATCCTGGTTAAATAATAGTAGCAAGCTCGTAGTACAAATGTCATCATTATTCTGTCTAAACATAGTTAATAACAATTATGGCAGGTATCATAACTTTGAGTGCTGTTTGATTAAGCCTGACATGGTGTGCGTGGATGCAGCTGTGTCTGGCAGCTGTTGTATGTTGCTGTTTTCATCTCTGGGAAGCTGTGGGTTGCGGCTTGTGATCAAGGTTTACTGATGCTTGTGTATTAGGAAGAGGCATTTGATGTTTTAACCTGGATCCGGGAATGGGATGGATAAAATTGTGATTTGGGATATCTTGGCAGACAATAGTTTGTTTATACATCTGCTGAGTGAAAGGTGGGAAGGCTGGAAGAATGTGTTATCTCTTGTTGTGGCTTATTGGGAGGGTTTTTTTTTAATCTGTTTGCTCCCCATTCATTTCCTGGCTGCTGCCTCACTGAAAGGGAGGGAATTTAGGCTTGAAGTTGCAGTGAAGTGAAGCTTTGCTTCAGGTGCATCACGAGCCTCTGGTATGCAGTACGCAGACACACTAACAGAAACAGATGCTCCCAGGTTGCTATGGTAATGGAGACAGAGTGATGATAATGTTTAACAGCTCTGAGGAGCCTCAGAGATAATTCTCGGCAATGAAGTTTTTGGTTTAATAAAATATATAATAAAAGGGCTGTTTTAAATCACATGTACACATACTGATGGTCTCCCAACACTTAATTTAGCTCATTAAGTTGATTCTTGATAAAAATAAATAAATAAATAAAAATAATACGCAATTTCATATTTAAAATGTATTTTGGTCCAAACCCATTAAGGACTTACATAAGAGTGGCAGTTTGAGTTATTGTGAAAGACTAAGAGCACTTGGTCTTGTGCAGCACCCTTTGCAGTGGTCTGGGAGGTGAGCTTACTCGGACGTGTTGGGCATATGGGGATAGCTGATTCTAGGGGTGTTTGGGGTTGCCGGGAAGTGCTAGAGAGTCATCAGATTTCCTTCATGGAAATGTCTGTGGGAATGGAAGGTGTGTTGAGTGGTTCACTGGCAGAATGGCCACTGCATGGTACAGGCTGGTAAAATGCAACAGGACAAATACTGGTTTGGATATTTTAAGAACAGCCTGGAAACACACCACATGAACTAGTGAATGGTATTCTGGCAAAACTGGATGGGCATTGTTGCCCATGCTTGAAGTACTGATATGTGTGTATGTAAGGCTGGAAGTATACTTATAACAAATAAGAAACTAGAAGGGTCTCATAATTTAAAGTCTATGGACTGTATAAATATGCTTGGAAGGAGCTAATAATACGAATACGCATTACAGCTTGTGGTCTCTCAAATAGCTAAGCAACAGCCACAAACAAAACAAAAAAATAACACACACACAATAGTTATGTAATGTATGTTTTTAGTAAATCTAGACATAAAATATATAACCATCATATAAGATGAAGCGGTCAGCACTCAAACTAAAAAATAAATCTCAAGTTATTGAAAATCAAAACACCTAAAAAACAACATAAAAATAAAAGTTATTTTTTGAAGGCCATAAGCTGCGTCCCTTATACCCTTGTTATTTATATATACAAGCTCCAAGATAACACAACGTTCCCATACACAATGCACATGCGAGTGCGTGCATGCACACACACACACACACACACACACACACACACACACACACACACACACACACACACACACACACACACACACACACACACACACACATGCCATACCTGTCCCTGGATTGTCAGTACATCCCTGATGTCTCCTTTTTCCTTACCTGGTAAATCATGGAAGATTGCAATCAATCATTAATGCCGGACATTAGAGTTTCCTACTTTATATCCTTTAGTAAATGCATGGTAATGCAAAAGCTGTTACCTTTATGAGACAAAATTAAAGTGTGTCCATGATTTCATTCTGCCATTAATTTTGGCTTTGTCTTAATGTCTTTTGCCATGAGGTTATGATGTATGGTTAATGTTTCTTATCCCTTTCCATCATAAATCATGAATGTTGTTACCACTGAATAAGGTTTAAAGTCCTCATTATATGGGAAAAAACCCTACTGTAATAACTTATCACTTAGCACAGCTGACAAATGCTGAGCTTTACTGTGCCGAGGGTGGAGTATTCAAATCCTGTCTTATACATGACATCCTTGCCTTGGACTTTAATGGCAGAACCAAGAACCAACATTCACAGTGGGCCGTTACCTCGAATGGTCAGGAGCAGACATGCATAAATGCCTTAGTGCAGGCAGTTCCAGGGCGGAGCACGTGGCTAATTAGCTTCTCCCCTGAAATGCTTTAGTAGCATATAGCATGGTTGTGGACTCAGCCCATAGCAGTGCTACACATCTTCATGCACAAGCACTGCAATAGGGCTGTCTCTGAATTCAGAAAAGTTACTGCAAGGTGAACACCTCATGTATGCATTGCACTGACTTTTCTCAATTCACCCCCTGGTGTATTAAAAAGTTGACAACCTCTACATTTACTTTAACATTTACAATATTTATATTTCAAAATGAGACCATGAAACATGATATTAACTGTAGGAGTCCCTTCAAAACTATCATTTTAGAGTATGTTGTACATGTCACTTATTACTTATTCAATTAAAACTTTTTATGGTTTTTGCTTTCTGTAAGATATTACATACAGTAATAACTTTGTAGTGCATAATATAGCTTCTTCCCCATTTTTACCTGATGTTTTTGTAATAACTCCAGATTATAGATGCCACTGGCTCTCTATTCCAAACTCATCACTGTCTTAACTTAAAGAAACTAAACTGGCTTGAACTTCCCAACCTAATACTACTACAGCAGCTAATCATCACTTTTAAAATTCTACATCACCCTTCCAACACACCCATACTAAATAAACTCATCACTCCTTATAAAAATCTCACTTCACTTAGATCAGCTAACAAGGTACTAGTTACTACTGTGAAATCTCACAATAAATCAGGAGATTCCTTATTTGCAAACATTGTTGGTTCTTACTGGAATAAACTCCCCACAGAACTGACCTCCCTAGACTCATGTCAGCTTTTCAAAAAACAGATGAAAATGCACCTAATAACTCACTGGCTATGCCCTTGCTCCAATCCTGACTGACCCCAGCAAACTTACTACTCTCTTCAGTCTGCACATGTGCACTTTTGCTCTTCTGTTCTAACTTAAACTGACTTCCACAGTCCCTTTATTTATCTCTATTCTTCTGTTCTCAGTTCTGTTTGACTCCCTCTGACCTCTTTGATTGTCTGTCTCCTGCTTCTTTTAGCTGACCTCCTATAATCCTATTTTACCTCTTACATTTCCTCTCTAACTTTTATTTCCCCCTCTCCTTTTCCTACTGCTTGTTCCTAACCTCACTAAGTCCAGAATTCCTGTACCTAACAGTAGTCGTACTTTATTTTTCCTTTCTCTTTACGTCATTCTTGCCTTTATACTTTCTTTAGCCTCTTAAAATCTTTTACACTACTAACCTGCATGTTTAACACTATATATTAACCACTTTTATACTTACAACTAATACCTACTTGTTGTTCATGACTAACTACTATGGATATTTTTCTACTTTAAATTGTTTTGTTGACACTGAAACTTTTCTCCTCAGTCTCCAACTGAATTTTGAATGTCATCTACTCAGGTTATTACATCAAAAACGTTTTTGTACTTGTATGTAGCCGTATTATACTATATTAGTTTAGTTTTATTTGTACAGTTAGTATTACTAGTGACTTTATAAACTGTAGTGTATTTTAGTTTCTGATAGTGGAGCTTTTCTCCTCGGGCCTCTGCTGAAAATGGACATGTATCCAGCCAGACTAGCCCGGTTAACAAATGTAAAATAAATAAATAAAAAAAATAGATGACCATTCCTTCATCTTTAATTTTTGAAAATGAAATTGTATGATATGAATTTTATGTCAGACTGACACAGAATAAAGCAGTGGCTACTTTTTGTTGTATTTTGTTTTACTTTTTTAGAAAAGGGGACATTGTGCATTGACACTGATGAATGTGCAACAAGACAGAATAACTGCTCTACAGATGCTATCTGCAGCAACACTCCTGGAAGTTTTTCTTTTAATGAGAAACAATTTGTTTGAATGATTGAGGAAACATTTCTTGTTTTTCTTTTATAAAATCAAACATCCAAATATTTAGACTAAAACATGCATTTGACTTCAGTGGTAATGTTTCAGAAATATCTAAATGAGAAAGAAAGAAGCAAAGTGAATTCTGTATAGTATGTTTTCAATTTTTGAAGAATGTTATTGAAACATTGAATTTTCTAGCATGCTTATACACTGACAACAGAATCTAATCCTACAGTAAAATATTTTTGAGTGGCTTAGTTTATTTTAAGATACAAAACAATTTGTGTTAGACCTGCTTATTTCTCTCTCTGTATGTATATATATATATATATATATATATATATATATATATATACATATATATATATATATATATATATATATATATATATATATATTATATAGATACATATTAATTCATTATTTGTTTATAGGTAGCTATTAAAATTCTAAGTCATTCACTGTTTTTCACCTGAGTGAGATTACTGTCTATGTGTGTCTCAAATCCCTGACTAGTGGGTCGACTTTTAGGGGTGTGTTGTCAATATGATAGTTACCAGGGATGGATGACTTCCCAATGGATACTATTATACATTTCTATTATGCATTAAGGAGTCTTCTTTCTGCTCAGATAGCATCAGAGCTCAATTTTCTGTATAGTTATCTGATTAGAAGTAATACAAAACTACACAAAAGATCAAACTTACTGACTGATTGTTCCTGACGGCTCCTTCTCTTTAGTCAGGTCCAACCCACTCCATTTGCCCTCTCTCTGCTCAAGCTCACTCTGCTCCTCCCCTACCCTACCACCAATTTCCACACACCCTCACATTTCCTGCATTTATACCTTAAACACCTTGACCACACCCTCCAGTACCTCCCTATTTCCTGTATTAACTCTACCTCTCTACACTTCACGGTCAATTCCCTATTGACATTCTACAAAAAAACACTAAACAATTTATCTACTTCTCGTTTTTGATCTATTTCTCACTCTCTAGTCATCCATCCCTTCGTCAAATAAATCACCAGTGAATACCTCTGTATTTTACCTTAATTTTTCCCAACCTCTTCTACCACAGAGAATGCCCTTACTGAACTATTTCACTTTTCTACTTACCTATTCACTCCAGCACACTTCACCACACTCCCTATCATGCTAAATATTCTCATTCTTACACCTGTGCTTCTATTCCATTCTATCTCTCCCTCCTACCAAACCAACCTCTCCTATATAAATTCATATCCTACTCATTCTTACCCCCTTACAAATCTAAAAACTAGTCACAGCTTCTCAATTTCATCTTCCCTATTTAACCACCTAGGCACTCTCCTATGTAAAATTAAAATATTACAACATTCCCCTCTCCCCCCAAAACAAAACCAGAATTTAACTACTACATACACAACACCTCCCTACTTTATCTATTCACCCTAAATCTACTACTGCCAGGTGATAACCACCCAAACCCTGGACCTTTCACCCCCCCATATCTCCCCACATTCCCCTCTCCCCATCCCTCCTCCTCCCTCTTCTTCCCCATTTCCCATTGATCCACCACCATCCCTGTCCCCATTCTCATCATTTCCACCTTTCACTAATCCTTCATCACCCACTAGAAACCTAACCATCATATCCATTAACATTGAAAGCATCCCAAACAATGTCACTGAATTACATTTTTGGATCTCTTGTCATCTCCTGACATCCTTACTCTCTCTGAAACCTGGTTAAAACCACACATCTCTGATACAGAAATTCTTCACCCAGGATATAATATCTTTCACTCTGATAGATGTACTAAAAAGGGGAAGGGATAGCTATTATGTACTCTGACCTACTCTTCCTCCCCCCACTACTATTCTTACTTCCCAATTTTCACCCTACAAAAATCCTCATAGTAAACTGCAAATTCAACAACTTAAAAAAGCTAGCCATCACTTCCATTTATATCCCTCCAGGTAACAACATCCCTACCCTTGAGCTCTTTCTCTCCTGGATCTCACAAGCCATAACCCATGAAACTGTAATACTGGGTGACGTCAACATCAACTGGAAAACACTAACCACCAACTCACCTAACTCTAGCATTAACCCCTATGGCTTCTCTCAACTAATCACTATCCCCTCCTGAATAAACAAACACACCAACACTGATTCCACTCTTAACTGGATACTCAATAACAGCCCCAACCATTAAAACAATCCCAAACCTCTACCAGATTTCTTAAGTGTCCATCTTCCCATCTACATTCAAAGACACCCCATCCAATTATGTAAAACTCACACTTACAAAGATTGTTGCAAATTTCCAGCTTCAACCCACATAACTTTCACCAGTCACTCTCCTCTATTAACTGGCCCTTCCTACACCACCTCCCCTTTGAAGAAGCTAACTCTAAATTCAAAAGCATTTTCCTAGACATTCTAAACTCCCTTGCTCCCATAAGGAAATATGAATAAAAGCTAACTTTGCACCATGGCTTAGAAAATCCACTTGTTCTCTTATGCACAAGAGAGATAACACATGGAAAAACTGGCTAAAAACAAATTCCCCTGCAGATCTACAGTAATATAAGGAACTCCATAACTATACCAAAAAACAAGTCAACTATGACAAGAGAAACTTCTTCCAAAAGCCATTATCTAACCCTCACTCCAATCCCAAACAATTCTGGAATTCAATCAACAAAATACTTCATCCAGGTAATCTCTCCACACCTGACCCCTGCCCCAATAGTTCTGCCACTGAAACGGACACCTTTCTCAACTCCTTCTTCCTTGAATGCATCAAAAATGTAACTCAAAAGGGCAATATCATCTTTAGCCCTGCCTCACCCTCTCCATCAACCCACCTTACCTCCTTCTTAATAAAGCCCATTCCCACTGCATACATAAAATCACTGCTCAGCAAACTCAAAACATTCTTACCATCTGCTAATAACCTACCCCCCACCTTCCTAAAACTTGCATCAAACTGCATTGCATATCCTATCTCCATATTAATCAATAGATCTATCAAAGAATACATTCCTGACATCTGGAAGGAATTCTATACCATTCCCTTACATAAAGGAGGGTACTCCACTGACCCCTTTAAATTCAGGACTGTAGCCATCCTGTCTCCCTTATCAAAAATACTCGAGGAGTGGATTTAATAAGCAGCTATTAAATTACCTCCTCCAGGAAAACCTAACCCCTACACAACATGGCTTCCACCCTATCCATAGCACAGCCACTGCACTAATATCATTCACTAACTCTATCTCCAAAACCCTAGACAATAATAATCTAGCCTCCTGTCTATTCCTTGACCTTTAAAGCCTTTGACACTGTCTCCCACAACAGACTTCTGCAAAAACTAACAGACCTCAATCTCTCCAACTCTACTAATTTCTGGTTCTCTAGCTACCTTTCTAACAGACTTCAGTTAGTCAGATGGCATTCTGCTCACTCTTCTTTCCTCCCAGTCCAAACAACGGTCCCTCAAGGCTCCATTCTTGGCCCTCTACTTTTCATCATTTTCACAAACAACCTCTACACATCAGTCCCTAACTCTACTCTAATACAGTATGCTGATGTTACTATAATCTCCTCCTCGGACAACCTCTCACAGCTCCTCACCCTGACCCAAGAATCACTCTGCTGAAAGATGGCTAACTAGCAACCATCTCCTTCTAAATCCAAAGAAAACCAAGCTTCTTCTCTTCCTACCCAAATCTCTCTCTCTCATACAAATCTACCTTCACTATAACTTCCCTCTATAAGACAATCATCAAGGCAGAACCCCATACAAAACTGCTAGGAATAATAATTGATGATCGACTAAAATTGGATCTACATGTGCAACAATTCATTAGAGAAAAAAAACACGAAAAACTAGACTTGCTTTATATGAACAAAAAATTTCTCAGACAAGAATCCAAACTCTCTTCATCTCAAGCCTACCTACTACCTAGCCTATTATATACCTCCCCAATATTCACCAACCTTTAAACCAACCTTATGTCCAAGCTTGAAATTACATACAACAAGACTGCTAGATTTGCTGCAAATCTACCCTATCACTCACACCACTGATTATCATTAAAAAAACTTCAGTGGCCTGAATTCCAGCAACAACTCCTCCTCCCTCAACTGCAACTAACTCACACCATCCTTAAAAAAACTACCTCTTGCTCAACTCTCTCTACTGTTATCTCTCTCTACTCTCCTAATCACAGTTTTTGTAGCTCTGATCAACACCTTCTGGAAATCTACAAGCCCAAAAAAACTGTTGGCAAACTTCTATACAGTTACTCCGTTGCCAATTCTTGGAAGAAACTCCCTATGAACTATTCCTACTTCAAACAGATTCAAGAAAACTCTTAAAAGACCAACTGATTAACACTAGGACTTGCTCTACATAAATTTACCTTGTCCTCCCTCCAGCCCCTAACCCTTTCCTACTTTAACAGTAGACCCTAGCGTAATGTCTACCTCTAACAAGTGTCATTTTTTTTGCTAAATTGTACTGAGTTATACTGTACTGTATATGCCTAGCTGCAGTTGTTCTAAATCACTCGTGTGTATGAATCTTTGTATAATTGTCAACTTTTTAGATACATTCACAACTATTACTATAATTATGTTAACTACTTAAGTGTTATTCGTTGTCATTTTTTTATCATGGTGCTTTTTTCCCTGGGTCTCTGCTGAAAATGGGCCTTTGCTCAAACTGTCAAAATAGATAAATAAATAAATTTAGTTTTAGTCCATGGCTCTGACACAGGTTACTTGTCTGTATCACTCCTTCCTGGAGAACATTAGTGTCAGTCAGATATTCTAAGACTGCACCTAATTTTCAGTTGTCTGCAAATTTAGTTAACTAGATGCCCTTGAGATTGGTCTTGACTTCAGATCAGTACATGCCAAAAAGGAACAGTCCCAGAACCTATCCCTGAGGGACTCTACTTGTGACTGGCCTCTACGTACAGGTGAACTCAATGTCTGAGTGGGTTATTGTATCAAGTGCCTTTGCCAGGTCAAGGTAGGCAGTGGGAACCATTTTGCACTCATCTGTTGCTTTGGAGACCTTCTGAAAGAAGTTCAGAAGGTTGAATAAGCATGACCTACCCTTGATGAAATGAGATTGGGTTGGGCCCAGTGTTTGGAGGTGTCTATGCCATCACTGATCATTTACAAGATAATTCTGTCCATGGCTTTGCATATGAGACTAGTGAGACTTATGAGTCTGTATTTTCCAGGGTCTGTAGATGGCTCACCTCTGTGCAGAGGGATGACCATGGCTGTTCTACATTTATGAGACTCAAAGCCTGTTTGGGGGCTACAGTTAAATAGTAATTCTAGAGGGCCTGATGGGTCATGTTTCACAGTTTTTAGAAGGCATCCTGGGACATTGTCTGGGCCCATCAGTGCAGTGTAAAAGTATCATTAAGTGGATTCAAACACTGCATTGCCCATCCTTTTTCTCTAAACTCACTGCACTTACATCTTGTCATAAAAGGACATCCTGACTTTACTTTCATTATTATTTGATAGATATGTGTTGTGTTGTCAGAAATGACAATTTGGTTCATAGGTTCATAAGCATGTACTAGCCTAGCTGTCCTAGTGGGTTATATTGAGCCTAGCCAATTTCCCTTAGTGAGAATCAGCTCCTGTATGTTTTGTTTGTGAGGTTAATATCTTAATCATAATGTCAATCCCAACCCCTAATTATGTCAAACTCCAACCTCTAGTCTTTTCAGATGTGTGGACATCTTGGTACCTTTATGAATTCTTCCCTATAACTTTCCCATTATTCAGTTATTATAAAGACAATTTAAATTTAATTTCACCCTTGCTAAGAAATTCAGAGAAAAATATCTTCATTATTATAAACTCAAGATGATATTCTAAGAATGAAATGCTTAGTTATTAGGATTTCTTGTTAAAGGCCTTCATATTAATCCAGCTTGGCAAGAAAGTTTTTAAAATTTCTATGAAACTTGTCCCTATTCAAAGCTGATCCAAAAACAGTTTATGCTACTCCACAGTGCCTATTTATCCTTTCACAGACCAGCTATGGTGCAGAAATTGCTTTTTTCATTTTGTAACAATTATAGTGACAATTCAGTACCATATTTGTTCTGCCTTTTTGAGGGAAGTTTGTAAACCAGCTTAAAATCTTTAGTCTCATATATAATATTTATCTGTGAGCAAATAATATCACGAACCTCCTGAAGAGTCAACAGTCAGAAAGAGAAATGTTAGATGTGCACTAGCACTTTAAGTTTCTTTAGTGCAGGATACTAAAGGATTTTTGGATCCTAATTGTTTTATTACTTCAATTAAGACAATTGGCTTTGCTATATAAAGTCTTTGTAAATTCATATTGTTAGATCTGAAGAAGCGTGCAGGTGGCACGTGAAAGCGCTCATCTTCTGTTTTCATCGTCGAATAAAATATTGGATGTTTTAACAAGGATTCCTGTTCGTTCATGGTGATCTCAACAGTTTATTTTTGTTCCATATAATATTTATCTGCAATGGTTACTTATCTACCAGTTCATAAAGGATGGCAATTTATTGTTGATATACATAACCAGGTTACATCTTTACATGCATTTCTTGTTTCTCTAATTACCACACTCTTTCATTTATTTTTATTTTATTTTATTTTTATTTATTTTACATTTGTTGACAGAGATAGTCCAACTGGATATATGTCCATTTTCAGCAGTGGCCCATGGAGAAAAGCTCCACATACCAAAAAAGAGACAGTACATACATCACTGAGTGATAAACTCAGGCAGACATGTTTAGAAAAAAATAGGCAAACTAATACAGGCAGATATCAATATACTCAATGTGCAGACTTACATCTGATTGTCAAAAACGTATCAGAAAATGTGAACATAGAATACAATCAGAACTCATAATTCACAATGCTTAGACATTCATATGCTGAGGCATAGATACTTGGCTAAACAGCAGGTTGGGTAGCAAGACATGTATTAGTGAAGTTGTTAGTCAGGTTTAGAACAAGAGCACAGCCAATGAGATGTGAGGTATTTTTTGAGTTCTCTTTTAAATAGGAGTAATGAGATTTCCTTGGTAACAGTAGTAGGGAGTAGATTCTAGATTTTACCGGTTGAGTTGGCAAAGATAGCATTGCCTGCAGAGTTGTAGGATTTTTGGTTCAGTATCATTAATTTATCAGCTGAGCATAATGGCCTGGGGGCACTATGAGGGGTGAGAATATTTTTGAGGGCAGGGGTGTTATCTGGAGTATTTTATGTGCTACTATAAGCTGGTTGAATTGTAGAAGGGTAGGATACTCTAGCCATCCCAGTGTTTTGAGGTTCTAGAAATGGTCAGTCCTAAAAACCATGCCAATAGCGAATTTGGCTATATGATTGTAATATCCTCATAATTTGTTGAGATCAGTTTTGGATAGGTTGGTGAGTACAGGGGAGGCATACATAAGGGTAGAGAGGAGGTGTGATCTTGCAATAGCTACCCTAGCTAGGGGAGTGAGGAAAGGTTAGGCTCTGTACAGGGAGCCAAGTTTTTTGTTGACGGACTTATTAGTGTGATTGACATGTTTATCAGATTTAAGGTTGTAGTCTATTATTATGCCTAGATGCTTTGTATGGTCATCAGGGGAGATAATGGTGTCATTGCTAGATTTGATGTTGAAGGGAGGAGGAGAAATTCTATGGTTAGGGGAGAAAAATAGTAGCTTGGTTTTGTTAGGATTTAGAAGTAGGCAGCAATTAGTTAGCCATGTTTCTACCATGCTGAAAGTGGTCTGAGTGAGCGTTAGAAGTTGTGTAGGAGAGGAGGCGGAGCATATTAGAACTGAGTCATCTGCATATTGGGTGCAGGTGGCTCCTGGGATGGTGGTGTGCAGATCATTGATAAAGAAAAGAAGGGGACCTAGTATGGACCCTTGTGGGACACCTAGGGTTAGAGGAAGTTGGAATGACACCTTGTTCTGCCATAAGACAGCCTACGGTCTACCATTTAGGTAGGAGTGAAGCCATTGTATTGCGTGTTGGCCTAAACCGATGGTTTGTAGGATATTGAGCAGTAGCTGATGGTTGACCATATCGAAAGCTTTTGAGAGATCCAGAAAGAGTGCTGAAGATGGTTTGTTGCTGTTACAATGAAGATTGATGACATTAGAGAAAGACAGAAGAGCCATGGTGGTACTGTGGAATGGCCTAAAGCCGTGATGAGAGTCGGCGAGCTTTGCATTTAGAATAAGAAAGTGCATGATTTTGTGTATGCATCTTTCCATGATTTTAGCTAGTGGTGAAAAAATGACTATAGGTCTAAAGTTAGATAATTCTGTGGAACTTCCTCCTTTATGAAGAGGTATAACATGATATTTTCCATATTGCTGGGATGGATCCTTCTGAGATGGATCTGTTGATCAGAATAGAAATGGGAAGTGCTATGGCATCAGCTGCTTTTTGAAGATATTCAGCTGGGAGGTGGTCGGCAGCTAGTGTAGTAGGATTTAGCTTTTTGAGTAAGGTCTGGATCAGGTTGGTAGGTATGGTTTGAAAGGTAAAGGTGGGTTGGGTGCTGGGTGGATCAGGGCTAGATGTGCCAGAGCTGGTGTTTGTGTCTGATGGAGTGAGATGGTAGCTAGAGACTGGATAGTTTCAGTAAAGACGGAGTTAAAGTTGTTTGCAATTTCTACAGGGGATTTATCAAGGGCAGCTGATGGGGTAGGAGTGGCAGATTGGCCTGGGTGGAGAAGATTGTTAATACCAGCCCAAAACTTTTGAGGTTTTAGCTGATATTTTTGTTGTAGGAGGGTGTAGTGATTTTTTTTGTCTAGAATAACAGATTTTTTTTGGTCTGTTTCCTTAGCTGCCAGTATCTTACTTGATCCATAGGGGCTTTGGTAACATGCCACCTGGCCCAGGTGTTGTTTCTTAGTTTAATTTTGGTTTTTGTTTCTTTAGATAGCCAAGGTGCAACTGAGGCTTTTACATGGATAGTATGGGTAAGAGCATGGTGGTTAAGGATAGCCAGAAATCTGGTATTGAAGTACTCAACTGCTACTTGTAATGGGAGTTGTTTCAAGACATTCCAATTACATGCTTTGAGTTCATTTGGGAAGTTGTCAAGGTTAAAGTTCCTGACGTTATAGTTTTGTAGGTAGGCTGGTTGGGAATGTCAGCTTTAAGCCTAATAATATAGGTAAGGCAGTGATCACTTAGATCATCGGGTAATGTATCTGACTTGTACTTTTGGGGGTGGCTGTTAATTAGTATCCAGTCAAGGATACTATCTTTGGCTCTATTTTTGTCAAATCTGGTGGGGGTGGCAATGATCTGAGTAAACCTGTGGAGGTTTAAATGGGTGGAGGGAGTTTAAGAGGAACAGGTGCTCCAATCAATGTTAAAGTCCCCCAAGACGATGGTTTCCTGGGGATAGTTAGAAGCTAGCCAGTGTAAGATATTTTCTAGAGTATTATCATTCCTGCCAGGTAGAATATAAATGCAGACAATGTATCTGCATTTATTTTTGTTTATTATTAGTTTGGTGATGAGAATTTCTGCATTGCCAAACTGGAGTGGCATTCCTAATGTATATATCTCTGTTATGGTACTTAATGTAGAAATGTTGCTTCAAGTTTGTGTTAAATCTGGTGTAGGAACTTCTTGTTTATCATATACCTAGAGGATTTGATTATTGATGTGCAATAGATTTTTGCTTATGTTTTTTTTCAGATTTATAATTCTGAAATGTTTTTTTTTTCCCTAGTGTCTGTTTTTCATTTGCCATCTTATTAATTTTATTCTATTACAGATTGACTATATAAGTTTAAAATTAACATACTCAATAAAATATCATATATAGATTTGTAATATAGGTATTGTATATATCTTTCATATGTATATTTAAATATCTAACACAAGACCTTGTTACATTAAGAAGAGAACTACTTTCCAAATGTTAGACAAACAGAGGAAAAAAAAGTTGTTTCAGTTGTGTGTAGACCGTTATCTGGTATGAGAAAATCCATCCTCAATAATACTAACACCCTTCAGTTTACCCATAATGCTCTGTGATTAAGCATTCTTATCCTAATGTCTTTTGCCTCACAGAAAAGCAGACAAATCTGAAAATAATCCTACACGTCTGTTGTCTTTTGTGGCATAACTGTTCTTTAAAACATTTTAAATCCATTTTATATCACTGCCATCTTATAGCTTTCTAACATCGAGTTAGAGTTATTTTTTTTTCTGTGTTCTCCTCTGATAGGCTTACACATTTCATTACCCTTTCATTTCTAAATGCTGTTGTTTAGTTATTTTTTATCACTTGTTTGGCTATCATCAGGTCAGTTACAAGCATGTTTTGAGTTTTTACTTATCAATGTCAGTATTCTTAATGTACAAAGCTCAGCTTAGTTTTTTGACATTAATATTTTTGCATTTGTCTAATAACCATTTTAATGTAATTTATCCTTGTGTTGTATGCTTACTACATTTTTAGCTTGAATGTTATACTTTTCTACCTTGTATAGATTATTATAGCAATAACCCACGCCTGGGTGTGGGTAATGCTAAATTTACCCACGGTTGGCGTGGTTTGGTCGAGGCGAAGCCCGAGGACCAAAAAGCCAACCGTAAATTTAGCATTACCACCAAAAGTGAGTTATTGCTATATCTATGACATTATTTAAGAAAAGAAACTATTACTTTTCTTAAATAATGGCATAGTATAATGCCTGTTTACTGTCCTTCCGCAGATGTCTGGCATCGCGTCAGTTCTGATGTACTGCGGCCTGCGCAGTACATCAGAGCTGTGAGCAAAAAACGGAGAAAGCAAGATCTCCGTTGCTTTTTAGTGTTTCGCTATGTTAAATGAGTTTAACATGGCGAGACAGTTTAAAATAAAAGCGGACATCTCCGTTGCTTATTTTAACTGTCTCGCTATGTTAAACTCATTTAACATAGCTAAAAGCAACGGAGATCTTGCTTTCTCCGTTGCTTTTTAAACACTGTCTCGCTATGTTAAATGGGTTTAACATGGCGAGACAGCTTTAAAATAAACGGAGATCTCCGTTGCTTTTTAAAGCTGTCTCGCTATGTTAAACCCATTTAACATAGCGAGACAATGTTAAAACGAGTTATACTAATGGAAAAAAGTCCGGGCGACCGGACCTTTTTCCATTAGTATAACTCGATTTACAACGGGTACGCTGGCCAATCATCGTGCACGTTTTGGGGGGATCATGGTATAATATACAATATAACAATTTACCAATAATCCTTATCATGGAAATTTACAAATGCCATATTACCACTAAGAATATTTTATTCTAGAACAGCTTTCTCCTTAATTCTAAAGCTAACTAAGCATGTTAAGATATTTAATCTAAGCAAATAAAATTAATTGTGTTAATACCAGCTAGTTTAGATCATACTGGAAGCATGTAAATGATATTGCTTAGATAACCAAAATGAATGCACCCAGTAGCCATCAAGGAAAACTCCACTTTAGGTTAAATCAATCAATTAAGAAAAAAACTTGCTTAAAGACATATACCCCAATATAAAATAAATACTAAATTCTCAAGTATAAAAGTCTATATACATGCATGCATGCACAGCTCTTGTGAAACATAGTATATGAAAATGCATAGTTTTAAAAGAATTTTTTGTTTTGCATTTAAAATATATAAAAGAATGTATGTATAAAATATAAACATTTTTCATGCCTAAAAAACATAGGAATACTTAAAAAAAAATTTAAAAATGTTTGTAAGTTTTAGTAGACAGGAAATGCATAATGATTATAAAGTCATCTATTTAGTCTGAGGTCCCAATCCTTGATTTGGATTCTGTCCTTTATGGCTGGTAATATGGATACTTTATCATTTAGTCCTGGGGGGAAGTTGGCGGCGAGCCTGAGTTGTCAAATAAGTTCCTTTTTGCTAAGCTGATTCTTCCAATCTCCCCCCCTAGGTTCAATGTCAACGGTGTCTGATATACCAAACTTGAAGCCTTGGTAATTTGGACAGCTTAGTGAATGCCTGTACAGTGCATTAGTTTCCTTTTTATTTTTTTAATTCATATAAATGTTCGTAAATCCTACGTTTGAAAGATCTTTCCGTCTTTCCGATGTAGTATGCCGGACAGGTATCACACATTGCCAGATATACTAACCTCTGTGTTCTACAATTACCATTCCTAAAATTGATGTTAGTTCTTAATCTGTCGCTCAATGTAGTAACAGTTCCCCTAAAAATGAAACTACACTGGGAACAACTACCACAACTTGTAGTCTTTCAAACATAGTATTCCTATGTTTTTTAGGCATGAAAAATGTTTATATTTTATACATACATTTTTTTATATATTTTAAATACAAAACAAAAAATTCTTTTAAAACTATATATTTTCATATACTATGTTTCACAAGAGCTGTGCATGCATGTATATAGACTTTTATACTTGAGAATTTAGTATTTATTTTATATTGGAGTATGTGTCTTTAAGCAAGTTTTTTCTTAATTGATTGATTTAACCTAATTCATTAGTTTAATATGTGCTAATTTTTTGGTATATATAGACATCTTCAAGCATGTGAATTATCCTTGTTCTGATGAAGTCATTATCTATGATGAAAGCGCTTAACAACTAATGGATTTTGCTGGTGTTTGATTCAAATAAAGTAGAGTTTTCCTTGATTGCTACTGGGTGCATTACTTTTGGTTACTAGTATTTTTTCGTGCATCCTGGAACTTTTTAGCATTTGGTGATATTGCTTAGATTCTACTACTGATTTGCATTTTTGTAATCTTTGTTTCTAGTGTTAATTGAAAATAATATGAAACTCATTTATACTTGTTATGCTATAGATCAAATTCAGATCAAGTGACTTTGCAATATCTTAGACATAAGCATTTATTTTTTTATTCTGTTCTGTTAACATGTAGGAACCAATTGGCTAAGTGGTTCTTCTCAGAAGTGACCTGTGAGCAGAGATATGGATAAATGATATGCTGAGAGAAGAAACTGATAGAATCAGGCCTAGGTCTACAAAATCAAGCTTTTTTTGCAGTTCAGAGCCTTAATTCCATGTGCTATACAACCCCAAGTCATCATAACTAACAAACATAGGTTGTTTGTAAAATAACTTATTTGGTTAGGAAAGTTTCAGAACAAATATAAAAAATGGAAAGTGCATATGTGCTAAAAAAATTTAAAATAACAGAAAACTAAACCTATAAAAAGGAAACTCCAAAACAGAATATCAATGGGGGAAATCAGTGTTGTAGATGGATTATATTCACACTGTACCATTTTTTATTCTTTCCTGTGGTTTGCTGAGTTTCTACACTGATAGTCTACATGATCTCTGTGCCTTAATTATAATATTTTTTTCTCTTTCCTTCTTTCTCTTTAGGAAATGGTGTTGTCTGCACACCAATAGCATGTTATAACGATGTCTGTCCAAGTGGATACTGCAGCAATGGAGGAACTTGTTCTATCAATCCTACTAAGAACTGCATGGCAGAGTGCCAGTGTTTGAAAGGATTTACTGGTAGCCGCTGCACAGATTTTGTACAGAATTTTATGCCTAGACCATTACCAAGTAGGTATTTTGTGTGATTATATTAATCAACAATGAGTGTATGTTCTTTGTATTAAAGTTTATTCTAAATTATTTGAAATCCAATGAGTATGTGTTTCGTATTAAAGTTTCTCCTAAATTATTTGAAATCCTATACATTTTTGTATGAGTACTGTTGTCTCAGAAATGTAGTTTAAACAAAATTATTTTTATCACTTCTCAACTTTCTAATTTATAAATCATTTATCGGTGCAACTATCCTGACCATTATGTTGATGATAGGCCTTTTCTGTTTAAAGAAGAATATACACATCTTATCTAAATGCTAATGAGTTTTCCTAATCTGACAGCTGCCTTATTTGGTTTGTCTTGCGTGTAGAATTTAGAAGGCACTATAGACTATATGCTGCTGTGGCATAATTTCCCTTCCCTGCTTCAGTTTCTACTGTTAATGAACATTTGGATACACACCTCCAAAACCTAATTTATTTTCCCTGATGTTCCTATTCTCAGCTATGTAGGGCAACCCAGCCTGATAATGCTAGAAGTCTAAATCTCAAAATGCACTCACTCGCGGCACTCCTTAAAATGGAGAAAATCAATATCTGTGCAGTGACTGAGACCTGGTTCAAGGTTCCAGGGACCACCCCTGCACTACCAGGCTATAACTCATACCACACTTTTTGGCCATGTAACCTGGACCGGAACACCAAAGGCGGAGGTGTGTCCATATTTATTAAGGATATCTACACCTCCAGTCTAGTTGCACAGCATAATGCGGCTGAGGTTATCCAAGTGCAACTAACTCTGGGCAAAACTGCAATCCAAATTATAGCTTGCTACAGATCATCCACCATGCCCCAGGATTTCCACTCCTCTTTTCTTGATGTAATGGAAAATATTAGGGTTTAATCAAACATCCTAATAAAGGGCGATTTCAACTACCCCACCATTAACTGGGAAAACTACTCATGTACCAACTCCTTTGCTCAGCGCTTTCTAGAATTCATAAACTCTAATGCCCTGGATCAACTTATCCACACCCCCACCAGGGGCAACAATATCCTAGATCTAGTCATTACCAACATGAGTGATCGATGTTCCACACCTGAAGTCAACACCTCATTGGTCCGATCCAACTATAAGCTAATTACCCTAGATATCCACATCCTGCCCCCACCACCCATTAAGGAAACCATGGTAAAAAATTTCTCCATAGCCAACTTCATGCTTCTTAAGACAGAAGTGGCGAACTTCATGACACCCATGCAGATGGACAATACAGTTATGACTACTGAATCCTACACAATTGTACTTTATAAGTACTTACATGAGCGCATGGATTGTGCTATCCCAAACAGAACCAAGACACTATCCTCCAAAAAAAGGAAGCCAATCTGGTGGTCCCCTGCCATAAACAAACTGTACAACAGAAGGAAGAAACTGTTGAAAAAGAGAGTAAAATCCCATGAGTGGAGGAGCTCCCTGGTCAGCCTCAGTAAGAAGCTGTGATCCCTGATAAAATCCTCCAAAGCTAGTTACGAAAACAAAATTGCCACTGATTCTAAAGACAACCACAAATCATTCTATAGCTATGTCAAGAATCTCAAAGGCAAGATTCAGATCTGCAATGAGTTACAGCACAATGGCACTAAATATACAGACCCAACTGATATTGTCAATATCCTGGCAGATAGGTTCAGTGCTAACTTTACCCCCCTCTCACCCTCTATAGAGCCCATCTCTATACCGGAAGAATGCAATGTTCCTGTAATCACGGCTGCACAGGCAAAAAAACACACTCTCCAAAGCCAAGAACACAGCATCCATGGGACCAGACAACATCCCAGGCTGCATTCTACATGAACTACAGAACTAACTGGCACCCCACCTAAGTACCATGTTCAATCATAGCCTCACCTCAGGCTTTGTGCCTGCTGAATGGCGCACAGCGACAGTTATCCCACTCCACAAGGGGGAAGCCACCATGGACCCTGGGAACTACTGCCCCATTAGCCTGACGAGCCTGGTTGCAAGGCCATGGAATGTATCATCATGGAACTTATAAACAAAGACATTGGTAATCTCCAAACTCTGGACCCCACCCAGTTCGGGTTTGTAAAAGGCAGATCATGTCTCCTAAACCTGATAAACTTCTTTGAAGCAGTCAACAAAGCCGTAAACCAGGGTAAGGTGATTCACACAGCCTATCTAGATCTTGCCAAGGCTTTTGACACCATCCCTCACTCTAGAATTATAGATAAACTCACTAAACTAGGTATAAATCCCTATGTCACAAGATGGGTTGCCAACTGACTCACTGACAGAACCCACACTGTGAAAGCAGCAGATTCCAAATCCGACTTCAGACCAGTGACAAGTGCAGTACCACAAGGTTCAGTCCTGGGTCCTCTCCTGTTTGGTGTCTACTTCTCTGAAGTACAGGCTAACACAGAAGGTCTTTGGCTAACGAAGTTCGCAGATGACTGCAAACTAGGAGCCATAATCGAAACTCCTAATGATGTGGACACACTACAAAAGGGCCTCACTGAGGCAGATGCCTGGTGTCAAAGCCATGGCCTCAAGCTCAATGCCAATATGTGCATTGTCATCCCCTTTGGTAAAAACTCTGTACCCATGAACTACAACATAGGCGGTAGTATACGTAACACCGAAAGTGTGATAAGAGACCTTGGGACACAGGTGGACAGCAGTCTCTCCTTTGATAATCACATCGCCACAGTAGTCAGAAAATCCTTCTACGTGGCACACCTCATCACAAAAGGTTTCTCATCCAGAAAAAAAGAGGTCATTGTTCCCCTCTGCTCATCACTCATTAGACCCATTATAGAGTACAACACCCCTTTTGGTATGTACCTCACAAGACATCTACAACAACTGGAAAGGCTGCAGAAATACCTCACAAAGAGGATTACCAGCCTCAAACAGATGTCCTACGCAGACTGTCTCAAAAAACTCCAGCTTTACTCCGTCACATATCACCTACTCACCCGTGATCTCTGCCTAACATACAAAGCTATGTCAAACCCACAGCTGTTGGACATGCTTCACTTAAAGAAATCCAAATCCCTCTGAGCTACACACTCTAGGGACCTAAACCTTGTCACCACAGTAAACAGAACATGCCGGAGGGATAGATTCCTGTCCCAGAGACTTCCCATACTCTGGAATAAACTACCTATCTATATCAAACAAAGCTCCTCATTAGCACTCTTTAAGAAAAATCTTGATGATTGGGTAGGAAATAAGAAATTCACCCTGGGGATCACCTCTGTGACTCTGCTCGACAGTGGCATAGGAAAATCATTTTCTTGGGTGGCAAAAGCCAGGGTACCTTTTTGACAGGGCTTGTATAGGCCCCAGGGCCAATAGCCTAGTACCTACCTATGAACCTATGAACCTATGAACCTATGATCAGTTTAGTAGTAAGTGACCATTTATGCAAGACAATCTCATCCTTTCCACATTCTGAGACTACCAAGGATAAACACCAAGGATAAACACCAAGGGTAAACACCAAGGATAAACACCAGGATAAACACCAAGGATAAACACCAGGATAAACACCAAGGATAAACACCAAGGATAAACACCAAGGATAAACATTTGTGTCTTCAATGTGCTTATTAGTAATTTGCTTTTTTTCATGGAGCTTACCATTGAATCTAATACAAGTTAACACTGAATATTTCTGTACTTTTTACAGAAAATACAAACCAGATCTTCTTCACATATCATAAAGGCCTGTTTAGTCTTCTTTCTGTTTCTGCAGTTGCTGAATTTCTATGTGTCCTTTATAATTCTGATATTCAGTCATCACTATGTAAATACTGTATTTTTCTTATATTTCTTCAAGATAAGCACTATCCAACAGTCTCTGCAAAGAAACATGAGAAATGCTGATATCCCTGGCAAGATCCATCAAAGCCACCCTTAGGGTGATCAACAGGATTTGCAAGCCCTACAAAACTGTAGGCTCTCCTCAGTTTTGTAACTCCTTTTTAAACAAAGTTAGAGGACTGTATTAAAGCTTTTAATCAACTCTAACTTTAGGAAACATTGAATAATTCTACTAGATATTTGGGAAGATAATATATTAAATGTAGAAAATGAATAGGATCCTTCAAGAATATAAATATCCCTTCTTTTCCCTTTGCCCATTGTATGCAGTCCTTCACAATTCCTTACTGATATTTTCAGCATAAACTTACTGCCTGGTAGTGTCAGTATCTCTCACTATATTGTCTCAAATTTGGCTGTACACCAGGATAACTAAATTGAGGATGAACTTCTACAAAGTCACTTCAAAACTTTTGCATCAAAAAAGTAATAAGCCAACTAAACAAATTGTTCAGTAGAGCTATTTAGAGCTGCTGACATTTTCAGCCACTGTTTTTTGTGACGGCCTCCTCTTTTATTGTGATTAACGCCAGGATCATGCCACTGGTCTAAAACATCCTAATAGTATTCTTCTTCCTGGGCCACAACTCTTCAACATAGTAACGAATACTCAGCCAACTCTGAACAACACCAGCAGCCAAAATCATTGAAAATATTGTATGTTCTATTGGAGAAAATTAGTAAAGGAGCCAAGGTATAGGAGCAAATAACTAGGGAGGCAAAAGTCAGAGAGTGAGATAAGGCCAAGCAGGTTGGACTGTAGTTTGGAGACATGCTTTCCTAATATGGATTGATAACACAGCATAGCCACAGAGAAAGGGCTAAGGAAAGGTTAAATGAAAGACCATTTTTGGTTGAGTTTATACAGGAGTTCAGAAGAGGAGCTGAGGTTAAAAAAAGATACTTAGTAGGGCATATAAATTAATATATGATAACTGTAAGAATCAGTCAGAAGAACATAGAAAATACCGGGGAATAAGAATAGACATTCAATGTACAAAGAAGCAATTAGAAGATATTTATATGGTTCCCAAGTATGCAACGACATTTAGGAGGTTTAGGATTTTTGCATGGAAGTATTTACATGGGTATCTTTATATCCCAAGAAGACTTAAAAGAATTTCCCCTCTCTGGTAGATAGTAATTGCTGGAGGTGTGATGGGGAAGAGAGGGGTATCTTTGAACATGTTCTCTGAGAATGTAATGAGTTGATAGAGTTTACAAATTCCTTACAGAGTACTTTGTCAGAAATGCCCGGGGAGCATACCTCTCAACCATACCAAATCACTTGGTTATTTCTGGGTTTTGAGGTCCAAATAATCGTGTGCCACAATTCCCGAGTGGCACCCCTAATTTTCTGAAGTTCTCAACCTTTTTTTAATTTTTTTTCCATGTTTTTTTAGGACTGACATCATTGTACGGAGGCATGTGTGGTGATGTCAGCTTCGTGATCCGCCTGCCAGCCTGTCGGAATATGGCTGGGCTTGAGGGTGCGTGTATTATTGATCGTTTGTTTATTATTGGCCAAGGAAGTAGAAGTGCAGGCTAGCCATTAAGTGGTCTGTTCACGGAGTGGGGTAATTAACTAGTGCAGAGTGCAGACACAGACAGCAAGCCATGTAATGATGTTCCTTGCAACTAAAAGGTAACCTTTTAAACTAAAATGTAATTTCCTTTCCTCTCTCCTTCAAGGGATGATGTATTATTTAGAAATGATAGAGTAAAGGGAGAAGAGGTGTAATGTTAATGCTTTCGCTGTGACAAGTATGTGGTGCAGTATGAACTGATTATGTTCAGGCTGCTGATTTCCTCCTAGAGTGCTCTAACTCATTAAAGTTTAAGGCACTTGCAGTTGCATGTACGCAAGCAGTGAAACAGTGTAGAATAAGTTGCCAAATGAAACTGTGAAAATAAATGCAGAACGATGTGAAGTCATCAAGTCCCTGAAAAGAAAATTAGATTTAAAATATGGTGTGAATAAATTCATAATTTCTGAGCCAGGCAAAAAACTGTTTTAGTGGGTAATAAAGCAAATGTATACTGCTGTTTCAATAAAGGTAACAGTGTGTGCAATAGGCAGGGTTACATGCTTCCTAGATGTTGTTAAAATCTATGCTAAAAATCTTGATGAATGCTGGGGACAGGCGGATTTAATACTGATGCAGGTTACACAAGAAATATCTGCCTGTTATACTTAGTCACATAATGGATATCGAAAGACTTCTAAGTAATAAGATCAGCAAACTGTGAACACTCAAATGACTTTTCACTCATTTAAGAGATAAATTCTGGTGAAGCCTTCAGCAAAACTAATGTTAGCATTACACTACTTAGGTGGCCATTTTCTCCAGTATTACTCTGTAGTATTTGTGTTCATATTTAATATAACTCGTGATATTTTATATAGTATACACAGTACAGGGGAGATAGGACAATGTATGTATGTATTTATTTATTTTGCTAAAGGAGACTCCTTTGATGTGGGCTATGTTTCCAAATCTGCCATTGTCTGCATATTTGTTTACTTAGACACTAGAATCAGTTTTGACATTTGAGAAAAAAATATACCAAAAAGAAATGGCCCCAGAACAGAAGCCTGGAGAACTCCACTGAGGAAAAAGTAAGGACTGGAGTCCTCCTCTTTTTACCTGCTGTGCCTGACTGTAACCATCTGAAGACTCATGTTATTATGACCTAATTTACCATCAGATGCACAAGTTTATTTATTCAGACCTAAGTAACCTACGTGGACAGATACACCCTCAACCAGAGTTGAAGCCAGTGTCTCAAAAAAAAATTGCGAGATTAAAAATACAAGCTGAATCCTTCACAGAATTTTACTGGATTAGGTAATAGAGAAGGAAATTTACCCTGTCTGTCTAAATACGTCTGCCTTGACTGCCCTTGTAGCATGTCTCATTGCATCTGTAGTACCATTTGATGCCAAACCTATGCCTTAGGTTAAACAGACCCACATGTCCAGGAGCAGCCTTTCTATGTTATATTGCTGTTTCTATTAAGCAGCAGCTCATACCTCTTAACTGTCCAGATTTTTGCAGAATGTCCAGATTTGTGGCTTATATGTTTGGTCCGTTCCTCATAAAATTTGTAGTTTTCTGTTAAATCAATGCAGATTGAAGTCAATAAATGATGACAGACATTTGAGTTTCAGACATCATATCCTTCAGGATACACATGTTAATGAAAACCCTGGTATTTATCAACTTTCTAAGAGCAATACATTAATGGATCACATTTTGACATGATATTATCATTATTTTATAACTATCACTACATTAGGATGTAGATGGGATTTGTATATAGTTTGTTTTAGTATATAGTACGTTTGTATGTTTAATTTGTAATTGATGTTTTTGTATGTTTTTTTTTTCTGGAACATATAAAACTAATAAAAAGATTTTTTAAAAAAATCTGTCCCTATTTTTGGTCCTTTGTCCCCCTGTTGTTTGTATTTCTGTCCAGATTTCTTGTGCCAAGAGTTTGAGAGGTACTTTAACATTTATTATACAAAGGCTTAGCAATGCAACAAATTTAAACAGCAGTGTATTAGATTGTCATGCAAATGCTGAGTTTATTGAGACCATATTAATACATAATATACTGCTGAAGGGATTAGTGGGGGTCTGGGGGAAATGTTTCCTTTTGGTGCTTGTACATACTTGAAACTACTTAAGGGAATTAAGCTTTTTGCTTTTTGCTTTTTGCTAGGGGTCTGTTGCTCATAAAATTGCAGTTTTCTGGCAGATCACTGGTAGTGACAGATCTTTGAGGACTGAAGTCAGAAAATAATGGCAGACAGTAGACATTATATTAGAGTTTCAGACTTCTTCCTTCAGAAAATTTGTGCTATGCAAAATCTGTTATTCTGTCCACAGGCACAGTCTAAGTTTGGAAGAGCAGTATTTAAATAGTGTCACTAACTATTTCTGTGCCTTTGTTTTTTCCCCCCATTATTTATGAATTTGTCTAGATTTCTTCCTCTAAAACACTGAGAGGTAAGGCCATAATATCTGCAGTCATATAACTAAATAATTTTGTGGAGCTGTATCTGTGCCTTCTGGCTTCTGCTGATTTTAATTTCAGTTTATCCATTACTGACTTTTGATGCAATGCATCATTTTGCATCTCATATCTCTCAGACTCTCATGGGGTGCTGGGTGGCAATTAATAGTATATCATAGCATAATGAGTAAAAAACTGCAATGTAATGTTAGCTTAAGTATATTCATGGAAAATAATATTGAATTGCATATTATGTCATCAAAAGAATGTGTGTGCAAGTATAAAGTAAAAGATTTTAATCATCCAGTGAGCTTTGCAGCTGAAATTGTTAGTAAGCTGATAGTAATTGTTTCATATTTTATGCTGTGGTTGCTAATAATATAATATTGCACCTGTGTTACAATACTGTGTAATGTCAGTTTGTGTAATGTATTGTGTATTCCCCACTCCTTACATTTTTGGCTTTATCACTAACTACTCAATGCTGACTGTTGTGCTAACAGATTGAGAGCTAGTCTGTACTTGTTTTTGTTCTATAAAGCAATTCACCAGCTGATACACAGTGTAGTACTTGTTAGAAAGAATTTGTTTGATTGTTTTGTAGGTGTAGCACTAGACTAGTACAGGTTAATTTTATTTTTATATAAGAGAATTGTATTTTAGTTTTATACAAGTTCAAAGTTTTATACAAGGTCAGATGTTAATAATAAAACAGTTTTCTTCCAGTTTATATGCTGTGTTATTTAATGAAGAAGGCTGAAGCACAGCCACAGTTAATTTTATTTTTATAAATGAAAATTGTATTTTAGTTTTGCACAAGTTCAAATATTAATATAAATAAAACACTATTGTTCTGCTTATTTTGTGTTTCATGATAATATTTTGGTTGTTCTTCAGTTTGCATTTAAAAGTTGGTGTCTCACAATTCCATTGGAGTGGGCAGGGTTACATAATTCATCATCTTCTTTCAGCTGTTCCCGTTAGGGGTCGCCACAGTGGATCATCTATTTCCATTTCTTCCTGTCCTCTGCATCATGCTCTTTCACACCAACCGCCTGCATGTCCTCTCTCACCACATCCATAAATCTTATCTTAGGCCTTCCTCTTTTCCTCTTACCTGGCAGCTTTATCCTTAGCATCCTTTTCCCAATATACCCAGCATCCCTCCTCAGCACATGTCCAAACCAATGCAATCTCACCTCTCTTGCTTTGTCTCCAAACTGTCCAACCTGAGCTGACCCTCTAATATACTGATTCCTAATCCTGTCCATCCTAGTCACAGCCAGTGCAAATCTTAACATCTTTAACTCTGCCACATCCAGCTCTGACTCCTGCCTTTTTGTCAGTGCCTCTGTCTCCAACCCATATAACATAGCTGGTCTCACTACCCTGTTGTAGACATTCCCTTTCACTCTTACTGGTACCCGTCTGTCACAAATCACTCCTGACACTCTTCTCTTCTTCACCTCTCTTCCACACTCACCATTACTCTGAACTGTTGATCCCAAGTACTTAAACTCATCCACCTTTACCAGCTCTACTCCCTGCATCCTCACCATTCCTCTACCCTCCCTCTCATTTACACACATATATTCTGTTTTAGCCCTGCTGACCTTCATTCCTCTCCTCTCTAAAGCATATCTCCACCTATCCAAGGTCTCCTCAACCTGGTCCCTACTCTCACTACATATCACAATGTCATCTGAAAACATCATAGTCCACAGGGCCTCCTGTCTGATCTCATCTGTCAACCTGTCCATCACCACTGCAAATAAGAAAGGGCTCAGAGCTGATCCTTGATGTAATCCCACCATCACCTTAAACATATCTGTCACTCCCACTACAGTCCTCACCAATGTCACACTACCCTCGTACATATCCTGCACCACTCTTACATACTTCTCTGCCACTCCCAACTTCCTCATAATTATGCATGCAAATTTTGTGTTAATCAGAGTACAGATTTGTACCTATTTTTCATGGGCCTTTGCCCAGATTTTTGATGTTTCCAGATTGAGAGGTATGCCGGGGAGGATTTTTTTTTAAATTAATGAAGTGATCCTTTTGAGCTGAGATACAGAAACTGAATTGCCTAGACACAGTAATTGGGTTGCCACCTTTCATTGTGGCTAAAACTGGGGTAAAGCTACACCCCTCGCCTCACTACTAACCCCACCCATATCCCACCCATTTTGTGAAGTCACTATTACATCACATGGTGGGGAGCACCCTCTTTTTCCATTCCTGCTACCTGCTTTTGGCTGATTTACTATTCTTTTCTGTAAAAAAGTATAGTATATCAGCCGATTTACAAACTCCGATAATCTGTTTCTTTTTTGAAACAGAATACCAGAGTTTGTGCAGTGTTTTCCGGACTGCCGGAGAATCAGTTTGATTTCCGGATAGTCCGGAAAAAAAAATGGAGAGGTGGCAACCCTACACAGTAAGGCCCTACTATGTTTAAGTAATCAAAAAAGAAACTGTCAGCAACAGAACTGGTGAATATTATAAAGGAGATAAAAGAACTGGAGGAGAGAGATTGTTAGAAAATGGAAGGAGGAGATTACATAGAAATAAATGGAATTTAAGGGAATAATACATACAGAATACTTCAGGGGAGGCAGGTCTTGAGTAATCTATGTCATGCTAAACTGAATAATTGTTAAGACAAAAATTATATTTTTATAATGCATACAAAGGAATAAATATATTTTTCTCTTATACAATTTAGTGCATACTCATGTCATAATGCAATGCATGATGTTAATAAAGATGTTTTCAAAAAGAAGAAAAGCTGTTATATTAGTAACTTCATGATTTTTGTTACCCAACAAGGTACTTGCTTCCTCAAGACACAGTTTTAGAGATTAGTACAGTACTGATAGAGCTCTATGATCTACAAAAGATAGTATGCATGGCACTTCTGATAAAGACCTCCTAAGGTGTACCTTTTTAATGATACCAAAGGGATATTTGATTTTGTCAGTTACAATTTACTGCTGACTAGATTTGCTAGAGTAGGCTGTGATGAGGATCATTTGGCTTGAATTGCAAGTCAGCTTGAGAAGAGAAACATTTTATTTCTTCCTGATTATTCATTCCTCCTCATCAGTTTGTACCTCACATTCTGGAGGATCTGTTCAAGGGCATACATTTTAATTACTTTTTTATAAACCATTTAAATTCTGCTCCATCACAACTCTCTTTGATTTTTCATGTAGATGAACTTAACTGGTCTTTCATCAGGTAGAGTCTCAGTCAGTTAAAGCTTCCCTTCCATACAGATGATATGTATTATAGAACTGTTCTGGTAGATCTATGTCAGATTATTGAAGTTCTGAAACTTCAATATTCATATGGCCAAGACCATATTATCAAAGTTTCAGAACTTCAAACATTAAAAAAGAAAATAAATAAAAAACAAACAAAAAAGTCTATTTTTAACATTTTTGCAGGGGGGGAGAGCTCCCCTGCACCTCCCATATGGGTGGCTGTGGCAGTGTTTAGGGTTGCCAACTGTCCAGAATTTTTCTTGACAGTCTAGAATTAAGCAGCACTGTCACTGACATTGAAGAACACAAGAATATGTTTGACTTAGCACAGTAATATTGTACAACAATCCCCTTGGGGGGGGGGGGCTAATGCACACTTCTATTCTGCGTGCATTTTGCTTTCATGTACATGTCCAGAATTTTTTATGTGAAAGGTCGGCAACCCTAGGCTGTGCCCCCTACACCCCCTACTAATTAAATATACCAACTCTGAAATCGCACTACATTGCAGAAAAGGGTAAATTTCCCATTCCATGCTGTACCATGATCTCCATTCGAATTGTTCAAAGTTTCAAAACTTTATCATATGGACCCAAACATATGACTTTTGAAGTTTTGAAACTTCGGTAATCTGATAGGGACCCATTCTGGGATATAAGACTAACAATAATAACATGAATGATGCCTACAGGGTAAGATAGTTATCAAATCTACTCACGTTATGTACTTTGTATTTAGTCTGACCACTTCTCATTTTTACCTTCCATACCAAATGGATAACAAAAGAAGGATACTAGGAAAAAATACCTACTGTTTTAATAGGTTTCTTTCTCAGGACATTAAGTCATCAGCAGTCTATGATATTCTTCTCCATAGAATGAGCTGTGATGAACCCCTAATTGCTTTGATGATCCATGGTAAAATAAAAATATTCCAAGTCTCCTATTAACAACATTTGTAAATTTCTCTCCATAGCACATTTTAGAGAATATCAGCCTTTCCAAAAGTTAAGTGTCTTCCACATACTTTTGCAATTATTTTTGTTTTCTTTCTGACTGTCCAAAAATAATTACTACTTAGTGACCACTGCCCGTGTCATTCAAGAAAGTTTTGCTTTATAAACCCTATAAAGAGAGAGGAATTATGCTTTACAATTTAGGGGAAGACCCTTCTCTAAACTGTACCTTCAATTTGATACATTTTCCTCCCTGAGAAATATGTTTATTCCATTTATGTATAAACTAATGGGTTTATTCTGTCACCCTCCACATGATATGTGGGTCAAGGTTAATACTTACACAACTATTGTATCTACTGTAGACGTTACTGGCAATTTAACTCTTTATGTGACTAATGGCAGTCTTGTAAAGAAGCAGTTTTAATGTATTATCTGTTTAGCAATGTGTGGACACTGGATATGTTTATTCTTTCTTGAATTCTGTTCACATCATAGTTCAAAAGTTTCTATAAACCAGCCCAACATACCGAGTTATCACGTAAGGTCATTGATTTCACCTATAATTAATAGATTAATGATCTACTAAAAAACTATATAACATTTGTCAGTGAATTATGGAATAATACTACCTAATCCTCACACATGGCCATCTTGATATAATGAGTAAATTGTTTTCACTGTGTGTACCAATGATTAGCTTTCTCATGGGAAACATAAAATGATGTTTGAAACGAAACATTCCGTAAATAAATGAGGCACATGACAGTCAATGAACATATTATTGTTACTTCTGGTATTCTGACTGGTAATGATAGTGCTGGGTTTAATAACATTAAAGAAGACTCACCTACAAATTTTGTAAAATTAATCATAGCTGTATTGTAGAGAAAATAATTACATATATCCTTTCAAAGCCTTATTGAATACACATGAAATTTCTATTAAGTTAACCAGGAAGCTTTATAAATACTCCCTGATACAGGCAAAATAGGGTAAGACAGAAAATATATATGCATTACTCATTAAATATCACTGGCCACTTATTGTTTTTTTATTAATTCCTAACAGATTTTGTTTTTACTAATACTCTGGTCCCAAATCAATACAAAAAAAATGCCCCTTTAGTCTATTTCACTCTAAATCTCCTCATGGCAGTTGCACCCTCCACACTCCACACCACAACTGCAACACAGTGAAGGAAACTGCAGGGATTTTCCTTATTGTTATGTCTGTGGTTCTGTATCACATTAGAAGTCCACATGTTTTGTATAGCACCGATACATTTTAAGTGAAAATCCTTTTGTAGTGATGCACTTGACACATTTTTCTTACTCAGTCTTTATATTTGTGTATGTTATAATTCAGTCCTGTATGTGCGCTTCATTTAGAAAATTATTTTTGCCCAAGCAGTTGACAATCATACTATTGGGCCAGGAGGGTGGCCTAATGGTTAAGGTGTTTGCCTTACAAACGCAAGGTGCAGGGTTTGAGTCCCACAAGGGCTAATTGGCTAGGCTTAAAATGGCTCACAAGGGCAACTAGCCTAGTACTAGTCTATTGTCTATAGTAAAGTCCTTGTTCAGAAAGAAGGAAGGAAAATGTAAGAAAAGAGAAAGAAAAGAAAAACTGATTCAGCTAGGTCAGTCAGTTCACCCCAAATTAGTTGGTAATTCAAGTACTCACTGATATGTACAGACAGCAATGCAGTTCCGCTGATTTACTGACTATATCTAGAGCAAAGAATAAAACCTTAAAAGTAATTGTATCCTTGATAGTAAGATCTTAGCAAGTAGTTTAGCAGTATTAGATGGTAATTAGATCTGAAATTTACTAGCAATACAGGATTGTGGTCCAGCTTGGGTAGTATTGTAATAAAGGCTTACCTTACTGATGCGGGTATGGTACAAAAGATGGTAACCTCCTTAAACACTGACAGTAAACAAATTCTTGATTAAATGTTTTATAATAATTTGTTGAGAAATCATCACTCCCAGGGGCTTTATGCCTGATGACATTTATATAGCATTTGCTATCTGTGCTAGCACAACTGGGACTTTTAATTGCATTTTCTCCTTTTGGTTGAGTTTCATAATGTATAATAAAGTTATATCCAAGATAGTATGATCTAAATCTGTCCCCAGTCACAAAAAGGACACAGAGGTATTGAATATGATTCTACGGGTTGCGTGCAAAGTTCCGTTTTCCAGCTGTACTATTAAAACCTACCTAAAGGCCTGCCTGATTTGAAATTGAAATTAGAGCAGTTTGCCAGACCTGTCGTTTGCTCCGCAGAAACCTGCTGCTGCCACACAAGATCCAACTGTTTCAGCCCGAGTGATTACTTGCTGCAGCTCACTTTTAGTAGAGGATACCGAGTCACTGCAGGCCTCTGAGATGCCCTTACCAAGTGCACACTGTTGCTGCTGTAATGACAGAAACTCATATTTAGGCTGTCAAGCCAACTTATTATTATTTGCACCAAAAGGATATGCAGGAAATGATATGGCTCCTTAGACACATTTGAGTACTTGTTGGAAAAAAAAATACTGCATATCACAGTACAAGCAAAAGGACATTTTTAACTGTTTCCTAAATGTCCTTATGAAAGCATCATAATTAAGCAAAAGATAATAAACTCTCCATTCTCCGTAAGTAACTTTATAACACAATAACCTAACTTTTTTCACTATGACCATAGACTAACATTATAGCCTTTTCCAGAATGTACAAGGGGGTGATTCTGAGTACTGAGGAAACAAAAGATAATATTAGGCTGTTCCCCACTTTACTTATATTACTGAGGTAGGTAAAACCTTTCTGTCCATAATGTTACATACTTTAAAAATCTCCCAAGTCATATCCATGCTCTTATTTGTGAGCGTTAAGTATGTTCCTTGTATAAATAAGCTGCTCTGCTCAGGTTAAGCTGATGTGTGTAAAGTTCCCTCCATGAGTGCTGATAATGCCTGCTTCTGAATTTTTGTGGGCATGCTTAAACAGGTGTTCATGTATAACACACTCTTCTGATTTTTTTCCAGTAAAATTGTCAATGAGGATCTTACAACGCCCCTGCTTGAATCTATAGATCTTCAACCTATGTTCTTCGACAGACCAGATAATGATCTATTCTAAGTATTAACCTCACATTTACTTTTGTGAGCAAAACTATGTTTTATCCATTACAACAAATGTAGTTTCAGATGCAGGTTTATGACTTCAGCCTCATTGTCAAACACATGAAAAATGAGCCTTTGAGAAGTCTGATTGCCGTTACCCAATTAGGTGTTTTATATTTCCTTATAGATCACTGGGTAGTTTTGAAAGAAGCTACTGTCTGACATCTTTTCATTGTAAAAAGAAGCGTATTCCATAGCCATTGGAGGTGTCCTGTTATACATGTTTTCTATCTAATTCACATGTATTACTGCCTTTCGATAGCAAATAATCTGAATATATAAAAAAAAAATCATTGCCCACTCAGGTCAGATGACAAGGGGGCTCTCACTCTCATCAGACCCAGTTTTAAACTAGCAACAACAGAAAGAATTTTTTTCAAACATAACCCTTGCAAGTTGGAACTCATTTCCACAAACAATCAAAGCAAATAATGTAGTCATATAATTCATAAGAAAGGCATTCATCTCCATACTGATACTCCTCAAAGGTCCTGTGCTAAATGTAATAACTAAAACAAATTCCATCAGTAGCCTTCTTATTAATTTTCAATTCAAAATATTTTCTTATTAATCTCTTTCTGATTACACTAAACTATGAAACAGATTATAATGGAATGTCAGTTATGTAATCACATAAATCTTCCATTGTAGAAAACTTAGTATAGACAATACTTGCAAGGGGAAGGAGAAGATGGAGGTTATATGGACAAGCTAGCAGTTCAACATCAAGTTCTTCAGCCTTCACTCTTTCTATATACTAGTTCTAGACAACTAACTAGCCAACTAAATGTAAGCTTAAATAGGTGATTATACTATTAGAATCTATACTATTAGAACCATTCTATGTATAATCTCACTGTCTGGTGGTGTTTAATGTTTAGTTGGTATTTATGTTTAATCTGGTCACATAGTATGACTCAAAAAATATTATTGTAAGTTCTTATTTTATAAACTATTTATACTTCATGCCCTCTTTTCATACATTGTGAGTCAAGGATCTTGTACAACATCAGTAACCTGGTTAACAAATAAACAAATACATCTTTTGAAGAATATATCTTCTAGAATGGTATTAATTCCAAGAATAAACATGATGCTTAGAAGTACTTAAGTGCGGCTTCTCAGAGCATTATAAGATATGCTGATGTCTCCTAATCATCTGAATATTATATTTTTAATACAATTGTACATACAATCCAGAAAATGAATTTATGAAAAGCAAGTGAATATGGAGGACTGTCTTTAGAACACCTGAGGCTACAGCTCTAAATTAAAATCCACAGACCTCCCCAGCTCTCTACTTGTGCCAAATTAGACTTCCATAAGAACTCTTTCAGTTTACTACTAGCATTTCAAAAAGTCTTTACTGTTAAAAATCAACTCTATGTGATTCCCTGCCTTCTCTTGTATATCTTTTACTACTATCACATAGCTTCTGATTCTTTTCTCCATCTCTCAACATGATTCCTTATCTCTTTATATTTTTTACCACTGACAAGCATAATCTATCTCTTATGCCTTCCTAGTTTCACAAATATAATGTATACATACACACACACACACACACACATATATATATATATATATATATATATATATATATATATATATATATATATATATCTATAGGTTCATACTTAGGTTCATACTAGGCTATCTGCCCTGAGGCAATTATAAGCCTAGCCCGATTCTGTATGGCTTACGCCACCCCTTGATTTGAGTATACTGTGCCCTTTTTAAGGTTTAGTTTACTGTGCCTCTGTCTAATAGTGACACGGGAGTAATCCCTGGGACAAACCTACGATCCCCCATCCACCTATCGAGATTCTTCTTGAAGAGATTCAGTGAGGTGCTCTGCCTCACATGAACTGAAATTCTATTCCAGAGCGAAGGGAGCCTCTGGGTTATGAACCTGTCCCTCCAGCAAGTTCTATTTATTTCTGTGCTGAGGTTCAAGTCCCTCAAGCGTGTGGCTCTAAGGGATTTAGATTTACTGAGGTGGAGCATGTCCATTAATTCTGGATTTGACATAGCTTTGTATGTCAGGCATAGATCGCCTCGAAGTAGGTGGTATGCAACTGAGTAGAGCTGGAGTTTTTTAACCGAGCAGCATATGGCATCTGTTTGAGACCCTTGATCCTCTTGCTGAAATACTTTTGGGGTCTTTCTAATTGCTGCAGGTGTCAGGTAAGGTACATCCCAAAAGAGGCATTGTATTCTATGATGGGCATGATGAGGGATGAATAAAGGGGCACGTTTACCTCTCTTGATCTAGATGTGAAACCCTTTGTGATGAGGTGGGCTATGTAGAAGGTCTTTATAACCACTTTGGCAATGTGGTTTTCAAAGGAAAGATTGCTATCAACTTGGGGCCCCAGGTCCCTAATAACTTTCTCTGTACTTAATGGGTTTCCGCCTATGTGGTATTTTGTGGGCACATTGTTTTTGCCAAAGGGTATGACTATACATTTTTTGGCATTTAGCTTTAAACCATGGCGCTGGCACCAGTTATCTGTCTCTGTGAGACCTTTTTGAAGGATGTTTGTGTCAGCTGGAGAGTTGATTATGGTGCCCAGTTTGCAGTCGTCTGTGAACTTGGTGAGCCATAGTCCTCCCACGTTTGCCTGTACCTCAGAAAAGTAGATACTGAACAAGAGTGGTCCCAGGACAGAACCCTGTGGGATGCCACTTGTGACCGGTTTCAAGTCTGACATGGCTCCAGCAACTCTCACTCTGTGGGTTCTGTCTTTGAGCCAGTTTGCGACCCATCTTGTGACATAGGGGTTTATATTTAAGCTGGATAGCTTATCTATGATGCCCGAGTGGGGTATTGTGTCAAATGCCTTTGCAAGGTCCAGATAGGCTGTGTGGACTACCTTCCCTTCATCTTGGCTTTGGTGACTGTTTCGAAGAAGTCAACCAGGTTCAAAAGGCAGGATCTGCCCTTGACAAAGCCGAACTGGGTAGGATCTATTGTCTGTAGGTCCCCAATGTCTTTGTTTATGAGCTCCATGATGATCCTCTCCATAGCCGTGCAGACTAAGCTAGTCAGGCTTATGGGGCGATAGTTTCCAGGGTCTGTAGAGGCTCCACCTTTGTGGAGTGGGACCACTGTTGCTGTACGCCATTCTGTGGGCACATATCCTGTAGTGAGGCTGAGACTGTATAGCTGTTTTATTTGAGGGATTAGTTCCTCTTGGAGTTCATGTAGGATGCAACCTGGGATGCCATCTGGTCCCATGGAAGCATTTTTTTTTTGCTTTGGAGAGGGCAGCCTTCACCTGAGCATCAGAGATGTTTGGGAGGCAGCCCTCTGCTGGGATAGATACTTGCTCTTTTGGGGGGGAGGGGGTGGAGAAGTTTGCACTGAACCTGTCTGCCAGGATATTGGCGATGTCTGTGGGTTCAGTGTATTTTTTGTCATTTAGAATCAACTCAGAACAAGTCTGGGAGTTGCATCCCAGGTTTCTAACATAACTGAAAAAAGTCTTATGATTGTCTTTGGTGTCCTGTGCAATTTTTCTCTCGAAGCTGGCCTTGGAGGATTTTATGAGGGAATCGTAATTTTTTGCTAGTACTGATCAGAGATGCCTTCCCTATTAGGGATTTTGCTCTATCATGTAGTAGCTTCCTCCTTCTGTTGTACAGTTTATTTATGGCAGGGGTCCACCAGACTGGACGCCTGCCTTTGGATGATTGGGTCTTGGTTTTGTTTGGGATAGCATGATCCATGCATTCCTGGAGATGTCCGTAGAATGTGTTTATATAGGATTCTGCAGTTTTGGCCGTAGTTTCCACTGGCCCTGGGGCCTTGAAGGATTCCACTTCAGTTTTGAGAAGTGAGAAATTCGCTTTTGAGAAGTTTTTCACTGTGGTTTTCTGGGCTGGGGGTGGGGTCGGGATGTGGACATCCAGTGAAATTAATTTATGGTCTGATGTTACCAATGAGGGATATACTTCTGGTGTGGAGCATAGAGTCCCCATGTTGGTAATGATCAGGTCTAGTATGTTGTCCCCCCTTGTGGGAGTGGTGACTAGTTGTTCCATAGCATTTGAGTTTATAATTTCCAGGAACCTTTGGGCTAAGGTGCTGGGGCTTGAGTAGTGCTCCCAGTCAATGTTTGGGTAGTTGAAGTCACCCAATATAATGGTGTTCACAGAGATCTTCATGTTCTCCAATGTTTTCAGGAAAGCCGAGTGGGATTCCTGACTTTGAGAGGGTGGTCTGTAGGATGCTATAAACTGAAAAGCAGTCTTGCCCACTGTTAGTTGCACATGGATGGTCTCTGATACTTCGTGCAATGCCACTAACCTGGAGGTGTGAATATCCTTGATAAATATGGAAACTCCCCCTCCTTTTGTGGTTCGGTCCAGGTTTTGGGGCCGAAAAGCATGATATGAGGTATAGCCTAGTAGTGCTGGGGTGCTCTCTAGAGCCTTGAACCAGGTGTCTGTCACTGCACAGATATCGATGTTCTCCATACTGAGGAGAGCTTCGAGTGCGTGCATCTTGAGGTTAAGATTTCTGGCATTTAGCAGCATTACCCTTAGTTTCTTGTTCCTTGTGCTGTCTATGGGGGTGGGTTTGACTTTTGAGCCTTGCCTAAAAAAGGCACTATGGGGGTGGCAAGAGCCTTTGCCAATATCCGAAAGCCCAGTGGTGACAGGTGCAAGCCGTCCCTAGCGAAGTAACGTGGCTTGTTGAGCATGTCATCCCAGGCTGACAGACACTGGATCCCCTTTGAATGACACCAAACTTTTAGCCAATTGTTAAAATCGATCATTTTGTCTTTGTACTGTGGCATCATTCTAGGTGAGGGTAAGATGCTGCTCAAGGTCAGGGTCATACCAGCCTGGGCTACATGATCAGAGAGCTCCTCTATGTCTCTTTTCATGTAGTCCAGGGAGGTACGTCTCAGGTCATTCACACCAGCATGTACAATGACGGAGTCATATTTGTATTTGCTTTGGAGTGACCTGAGTGCTTGCGTTATGTGGCGGATCCTAGCACCCGACAGGCAGCTCACCATGACCTTCTCTTTATTCAGCCTGGTGAGCAGGACGTCAGTGTGTCTGACAATAGAGTCACCTATTACAAGAGTATCAGGTGTGTTATTCTGCCTTAAGGGCTGTGGCTGCTTGGCACACTGACTTTGTGGGCTATGTGTTGTGCATGTTTTGTTTTGAGGTAGCATTTGCTTGGATGTCTGCTTTGGAGGTCTCTGTTGCTTAAGTAGATTTTTATTTAGAGCCTCCGAGTATGTTTTTGTGTATTTATGTGTTTGGTTCGCTGATGTGGTGGGACTATGTGATACTGGAATTGTGTTGTGTGAGGTTTCCTTCTCCTCCTGACTGGTTACACCAGTTTTGAGATGAGAGAGCTCAGCCTCCAGTTTGGCTAAATAGTTGCATCTCTCACATATATTTGAACCTGTTTGGAGGAGGAGAGGGTTGTCCGTGTACATGAGACAGTTGTAACATTGCCTCAAAATTCCCAGATTCACCAGCTGGACTGGAGAGGAAACCATTGACTGACCTTTGGACATGCTAAAGTAATATAGGGAAACTGAATTTAAGATGGACCAATAGAGGACAGGGTAATCGTAGAGAGTTTAAGAGTAAGTAGTGCTTATGGTTTAATAGTGCTAATTTGTAGGATTACTTAATTGGACCAGTGAAGGGCCTTAGAATGAGAATATGGTGTTTAAATTGAGAGATAGAGCAGTTCTAAGGGAAAAAGTGAAGAGCAGACTTTGTGGGGCCAGGAATAGTTTAAACCCAATAAGGCGGTGCTGCCTGCTGTTGGACTATGCACAAAAATGCGCAAAACCGTGCAAAAGAGGGTTTTAAGAGCGGAAGATGAAGAAGTTTTGGAATTGACCCAAAATGGCCAATAAAACTACAGTTTCAAGTCAGTAACCACTCCCACAGGGGCAGGCAGGCTGCTCAATGTTTTTTACTGCCACTGATCAACAGAGAGACTTCCCTTTAGCCCAAGCAAAAATGGCCTCACAGAAACTTACAAACAGTTCAAGAACAGCAAGCCTGTAACTGAACTTTTTTAAATCTCAGAAAAGTGGGAAAAAGCAAGATTTTTTTTGTTTTTTTGTTTTTTTCAGAGATAGCAGAGGTTCACAAGTATTAACAAGTTATAACAGTGCAGTAAATGACCCCACACAAGAGTGCAATTCCCATTATAATTGTGACAATAGGAGGTACTGACAGACATGCCAGGAGAAGTAGGCAGTGGATGTGTAACATATGCCAGCACAGCTAGCTGGAATTTTGTAAATAATTATATTTCACTTGTATATCAAACTGATTTGTGCAGATGCTTGTGTTTAAAAATGTATTTGTAATGTTGCTTGTGTTAAAATGTAACTGTGTTTCCTGCTGGACAGAAAAGAAATGTACATGCATTATTGTAAGTGTTTAAATGTATACATGGTAACAGCATATTCTGATAAGAGGTTAATCCACTTGACTTTGAAAAACTATTCTTGAAATTAAATTATTTTATGGGATAAGTCATAAAAATTACAATAAAATGGAGAATTCAGCAACAAAACCAATGAATTCAAACAACAAAGAATAAAATTCTCACAGCAGCCTTTATTCACAAAGATAAGCAGCACCTTATTCAGCAAGTGCTTTTGACATGCAAAGACTTATTCAGACTGAAGCCATAAAGATGTTACCCCACAGTTTTGAAAGGGGCCAGCAACACAATGTCTATGCTAGAGAATGGGTTGTAGCCCTTGTAGGAAGAGTGGAATAATCTTATGGTTTTATGATTTCCGGCACCTGCACCATATCTGAGCAATGCTCTTTTGTGTGTATTATTGACATGTCATGCTAAAATCCTGGCAACTTCTAGTACTAGTGATAGCATGGGAAACAGAGCTAGATGACCAAATGTGTGTGATGTCATTCTCTAAGCCAGAAATGATATTTAGATATTAGTATGAGACTGCTCTCAGCATTCTATATTCTGTCTTGGATCTGACAACAATGGCCACTCACCCACATCATCTTGCCTTGCTCTATTCAGTAAGTAGGAACAGTAATTCTTTTAGTCAGTCAGGAAGAGATAGTGAGACTAGCTAAATACTGTTTTTCTATATCTGTGTGAACTTTCCATTGGTGTTATTTTTAATATTTCCTGTGACTGAAACTCTGGTGTTTACTGTCAATAGATATTTAGTATTTTCATGTTATTTTATTGTTTATTGTTAAATGTATTTAAATTTCTCATGGTGGCAGAGTATTTGCATATATTTATTTGGTGATAACTGTGGCCACTCCTGAAGCATGGCTGCTTGGTCAATATTACCATTTGTATTAATATTAAGTTCAGTCAGTATAATTGGATACCTTTTTAAGAGCCTTATAGTAATTGACTGGTGGCAGTAAAACTACCTTATAGTCCGGACAAACATTGGCATAGCTAGTAAATATGTGCCAGCCTTTCCCAGGTGTGTGTGTGTGTGTGTGTGTGTGTGTGTGTGTGTGTGTGTGTGTGTGTGTGTGTGTGTGTGTGTGTGTGTGTGTGAAAATTAAATCTCAAAGAGTGTGTGTGTGTATCAGCTACTTGGATCAGGGACATGAAGCACTGATTTCACAGAGAGAGTAGTGGAGGACTGGGCTTGGGCACTCGGCTGAGGACAATTTTGAAGCTGTGCCAGTGGAAAGTCTTACTGGGGACCTGGAGGGAGACAGATAGAAAAATCCAGAACCCGGGCTGACTGTGTTCCCTGTGTGCTATTAAGGGAAATTGTGCTTGATGCAGAGAGGTCTGCATCTGGAAATACTGAGTGTAGCCATTTGTATTCCAAGTGAATATCCCTTTCCATTGGCCTTGGTGAGGATTTAGGCTCCTTGATTGCTAGCCCAGAATGGGGATGTCACAATAATCACATCATTTTCTACAACAAGACATGTCAATAACCTTTCCAGAATTTTATTCTGTAAACTACATGTGCCAAAGAGAAAAATAATAATTCTCTGTACTCCTTATCAACTCTTGAGACTACAGTATTACATGTTATACCCTAACTGCATATTATTTTATACTGGGAGTAACTTACCTCTAACTAGCACCTGTTCCCAGCTATAAATGTTACATGAAAAATATATATATTTTTTATTTTTAAATTGTTTTTTTACCTTATATTGCTTCATATTATGTGATATATATATATATATATATATATATATATATATATATATATATGTATATATATATATATATATATATATATATATATATATATATGTATATATATTTATTTATTTATTTATATATATATATATTTATTTATATATATATATATATATATATATATATATATAAATAAATAATAATCATGTTCTATCAAATATCAAGGTGCCTGCTACCATCTTAGTACAAACAGTGTATAGGTCAGTTTCTATGAAAATAGTTTCAGTGAGTCTTCTGTCCAATGATTGCTTTGTTTTTACCTGTTTTGATAAGATCCACACTCTAGTAAGTTGAACAACATTAGTAAAAGACAAAATTCTAAGCTATACTGGGAAATTCATAAAATATATGGAGAGACAGGGGAAATGCATGTATTTATACAGAAAATAATTTAGACAAAGCCTAAAGATGAAGTATCTAAACCCTGATTTACAGAATAATGGAGATGAAAATAGTGCATGCAACACAGATCACTGTAGTACAGAGTAGTAACTATTATTCGGTCAATATACATTGACTTGAATGATTGGTATGTAACAAAATCTGGGCTATGTCAAACCATGTCAGTAGCCATTCACTGAATACTTAAGCAATATTGCCAAGAAGATTGGGAATTATAAGGAAACAGTTCACTATCAGGGATGTTTTGAGGCCTGCCTCTACATGTGAAAAGCATCCTCACCCTTGGAATGTCCATTATTTCCTTATAATACCTACTGTGGAGGGCATTATGCATCCTCACTCCCAGAATGTCCATTAATTCCACATAAATCCTGTACTTTACTAATGTTGAGCTATTACCTCAACAACACTGATAAAAAGACTCTAGCTTCAGCCTTTCTACTTCCATCCCTGCTATATGGTGCCCCTATACCCACAAATATCCACTCATCTCTTAAAACAAAGCTTGACTCATGTTAAAATAAGGTCGCCAGATTTGCAACAGATGCTAGATCGTCATCACACCACTGTTCCTTGCTGCAACAACTAAACTAACTAGAGCTACCACTCTATCTCAACTACACTTAACTACTGCACATAAAATTATATATAAACCCACGGCATGTCCCTCTCTCTCCTCCTCCCTATCATTGTACCAACCAAATAGACCTCTTAGATCAGATAATAAAGCACTGCTTAAGGTAGACAAACCCAACCTCCCAGCCGGTCAAATGCTCTATTTCTTCACTGTTTTCAAACTTTGGAATACCCTCCCATCTACAATAATCTCCGTCACGTACCCTGCACTCTTTAAAACAATTCTTAGACAACACCTCTCCTCCTGCTGGTTATGCCCATGCCAAAAATAACCCTCTCTAATAACACGTACCGCTTTCTTCCCCTATTGTGCCATTCCCATTCTACCCCTCCTCTTTCCACTCAACTGGTCAATATGCATTTACTCTAACATGTTCTAAATATCATAGTTAAATCAATGCCTAAGATTGTTACTGCTCTGCCTTCTAGCCATCTATGTAACTGTAACTATAAGTCTGTGTTTTTTTATGTGTTGCCTTCTAGCTATCTATGTAACTGCAACTATATTTCTATGTTTTATTGTAATCGGCAACATATTTAATTTTATGTGGAGCTTTTCTCCCCGGGCCTCCACTGAAAATGGGCTCACTAAGCCCAGTGGACCTTCCCAGTAAACAAATGCAATAAATAAATAAATAAATAAAATATACTGCTCTGGAGGATATTATATATCTTCACTCCCAGAATGTCCATTAATTCCACATAACAACTACTCTGGAGGCCATTACTGAGTTAGAAAATTAGTTGTGTTTGTTTTATTAGACTGCTGTGATTTATATGTAGTGTTCTAATATTTAAAGACTTTTTTATTTTCCTCTAGACTTGCCCAATGGCTCTAATGCTTTTAAAAAACTGGCCTGCTTATTCCATTTCAGGTAACGGCTAGATAACTCAGAACTACAGAAAAATTCTATGACCCATTTGTATTTGCCTGGGATGCCAAATCTGCCCATTAATTCTCCTGTGGTTAAAGTCAGATGGTAGGAAACAAACCAGCTTTTCAGATCTGGCAGAGTAGCCTACACATCCCATTACAGCTGACCACTCCCTGTAGTGGCTCTTGAACTAAACACAGTGCAGCCTGCTATCAGAAGCACATGCCTCTACACACTGCCATCCCCAATCAGTGCACCTGCACAGGGGCAGTGTGTGCTTGCAGGTCTATACTCCACAGCTGTGACACACAGTGCTGCCTGCTATGGGAAGCACATACCTCTACACACTGCCTTCCCCAATCCATGCACCTCCATAGAGTCAGTGTGATCTCACAGGCCTGTTCTCCACAGCTGTGACATGCAGTGCTCCTTCTAGGTGTCATCGAACTAGTAGACAGGATCTTGTTACCCTGCTGCCAGTGTGCCTATCAATGAATCAACTCCTGTAATCTCATGGTGGATAACAATAAGTAGAAGCTCAAACACCCATTTATCAACCACCTGTGGGCCCAAGGATCTTTTGCAAGCAATCATCTGTTTTAAGTATATTTTCTTTCCTGTTTCCCAGGGTAACTGGGCTTCTAAGTGCAACTTTCCAAGGTTAAAGTATTAGGGCATTGAGAAATTGCTTTGCACATCCAATTGGCCTAATAAACTCTGTCTTGTACCACAAAGGCCCACCATACTTGAGTTGCCTTGTGGCATTTTCTTAGTTCAGGCATTGTGAGACCACCTTGATCCATTGACTGAGAAAGCCAATCCAACCCTTGGTTTCTGGGACCTGATCACCCCACCCTGATGAATTTCTTCAGGTTCTTCTCAATTGTTAGGCAAAAATCCATTCCATGGGTCATATATAAATGGGTATCCCACATAAATAATTTGCAGGTCATCTTTACTGCAGTGATTTTATTATGCAGGTCAAGGCTTAACAATTCCCATTTTCTAATCTGAGCAGGGCATCTCTTTAGAAATCCATTCCACATTACTTTTGGGGAATCCCTGCTTCACCTAGCTAGTTACTCACCCAAATATTTCAGGGAAGACCGTCTCCATAAGTAGAAAAATGGTGTAACCAGATGGAAGGCAGGGCATTATTTACCAAGATAACTTCTGTTTTGGTTTCATTGATCTTATAGCTAGCAACTAAATCAAAGTCCTTTAGGAGGATGAACAGTTGGGGAAGATTCTCCTGGGGCCTTGTCAGGTATATGTGGATATTTTCTGCATGAAGTGCAATTTTTTCATTCTCTCCAACCTAGCTAAAATCTTGAAGACTAGATTGCTGGATTGCCTGTGCCAGTGGCCTACTTAAAAGGCAAAAAGAAAGCGTGACAAAGGACACCCTGGTCTAGGCCCTCTTGATAGCTTAAAAAGAAAGTGTGACCAAAGGCAGCCTGTTTTAGGCCCTCTTGAAAGCTTAAAAGGCATGAATCTTCCCCCTACTTTTAATTGTGTCTGTGATCCACTGAAGAGCTACTGGAAATCCAGATCTATTCATAACCTTCCATAAATACCCTCAGTGGACCCAACTGAAAGCCTTCTCAGTCTTAGGGCTTATCACTAACAGGGGTATAGCAGACTCCTCCACCCCTTACTGGAAAGTTCACACAACAGCCTCAAAAGTCTGACAAGTTAGAATAAATCCACACTGAATGTGTCAATCTAGGAGTCATTTGGACAAGCAGAAGAGTAGTAAGAATAGTTATAAAGACTTTGCAGTCATGTTTAGGATGAAGATAGGCCTGTAAGAATCCATTCTTGTGGAATCCTTACCTTTCCTATTGTGAACACTACCTTTTTCTAGGAGGGAGGAATCCATTCATGTTTCAGTACCTTACTGAACAAGGTGACCCATATGTCTAAAAGTAGATCACCTCCACCTTCTATAGGTCAAAAGGAACGCCACTGGGCCTGGGTGTACCCTCCACCCCACCCCACCCCTGCCTTATTCATGATACCACTTTTTTATCTCTGCTGGTTTAATCAGGGTAACAAATGTTCCTGATATACATCTAGTTTAGTCTAGATCTTATGATGGTCACTATACAAGATAAAGTTACCAGTCAACATGTTCTTAATCATGATGCCAGTTAAATCAAAAATTTGCCTGAACCTCCCTCATTAGTTATGCTAAATTTCTGGGACCCTTATCATCATCAAGCCTGACAATTACTAAATTTCAATCCCTTGCTAAGATCAAAATGCCTCATTGAAAGCTAAGCATTTCATTCAAGATTCATCTCATAGTTCCCTAACTTGCTTGTGAGGAAAATATACAGAAACTGGTGTTATTTGATTACCCTGTATGGAGACTCTTATTGTATAATATCTGGCCAGATCATCCTTTAATTACTATAAGATGAAAATCCCTTTAGATGTAAATATCTACACCCTGTCATCTGGCATCTTGAAAAAGTGAGGCATAACCATCAGTAAACCCCAATTTTTTGAAATGGAGATGCTCCTCCTGATTAAAGTGTGTCTTGTAAAGCATATCTACCTTCAGGCTGAGCAGTCTGAGATGCACCAAAATCCTGTGCTGTTTCTTTAAATCAATCAGTCCATTATTGTTCACTAATAGGGGTGTAGGAGATCTATCTTCAGGCTGAGTAGTCTGAGATGCAACAAAATCCTGTGCTGTTTCTTTAAATCAATCAGTCCATTATTGTTTCATGAGAGTACAGAGACATTTATTTACCCCATTACAATTTTTAACCTAGATGATAAATGGGATGAATGTAGTGAAATTATCACAGCCATAATTATGTAGAGGCAAATGCCCCTTGTAGTTTAATCCTCTTGGAGTAGTTCCATCTTCCACTCCTGTATAGATATTTTCACCCTCTTTCATGACACACTGAGTAAACCTTTTCATGGCTGCTACTTTATCATGCATTTTACCTTTAAATACATCAATGTCTCACCAGCTGGATTAATTACATCTGTATAAGTGCTCAGCTGCTAGACCACTTTCTTGTTGCTCTGCTCCAGGTGGTCATCCAGTACTGAATGCGCTTGCACTGGATACAGAAAGGTCTTGATTCCCACGGAAAAGAAGAGTCAGAGCATGGTGAGGTACAGGAGTTTAAATCTCAATCCTTCTCTCCTACGTTTGTAAAGACTGGGATAAATATGTTTCTCTTCTGTCTAGTATGCAAGGAAAAATCAGTCAACATAAACCTTTGTCCCAACAATTGTGAGAATCTTGCCCTCAGCCCACAAATATGTCAGGAGTCTTTCTTTTAGTTGAAAGGTCTGACATTTTACCAGAATTGGTTGTACCAATTCAGGGCTACCACTCTTGAATGTTTGGACACTATGAGTCCTGCCAAGCTATATTTCAGATTCCCTGGTGCCAGTCCAAATGCTGAGCTAGATTCTCATGAAGGAAAGACAATCAGAGCCAATTGCTCCTTTTGGGATATTGTTAAAAATGAAGATTTCATTCAGAGATCTCTCCTCAAGTTCAGTAAGCTTGTAGTAGGGCTCCTCTTTGAATGCCTCCAATTCAGCCATTCTTATGGTTTGCTTTTGGTGACTTTCCTGGAGGGCTTGCTGTGTGTCATTATAGTTATTTAAGCCATCTTCTATATGATTCAATTGCTTGTTCTTAGACTGGATAAAGTCCATGAGGGTGCTGCTAAGTTTAATATTAGCATACATTTTTTTTCTAATTTATGATTGAGTCCCAGACTTTCCTGAGAAGTCATCTTTATAGCAGGGAGTAAACCCTCAATGACTGCTACCATGTGAGGAGACAGCCTGAAGTTGTCAATTTACTTAAAATATGTTTTTTTCCTGGTAACTTCCATCCAGCAGCCCACTTTTTAAGTGACATTTGATTCAGTATTATACCCAGATTTCAGTTTTACCCTGCTGTGCCTTTCCCTTTAACTTTCTAATGATAGATCGCTTGGTCCAGGGCAGAGAGAGACAAGAGAAATCAATCACTATGTGCCATATCTGGAACACCTCATGTTTGTTTCCTTTTTGTTGCTGATAAAGGCTGATTAAGAAAATCACAATATACAACTTTTAGAGAACAGATGATGTAAGAATAGCTAATAATACAATTAGACAATGGCTGTTACAAATCAAAATTTGTTAACACTGATACAAATACAGAGCAAAAAATTATTGTTTCCATTCCCTTGCGATAGTGGTTAGTGAAAAGTTTCTGTTGATGGTTCATTTTAACAAGAATGTATGTATTATGTGGGCTGGGTTTCTGTATGTTTTTGTAAATCACCTGTTTTATGTCATCACCCGAACAGGATCACTGTGTAATATATCAGCTGCTGCATAATGCACCATTTCACATAAAGCGTGCCTTTTTTTTACAGCAATACCGAGAAGGAAGATAAAAGTCACTCTGAAACAAACCATAGCAAATCTTACATCTGAAAGCAACTGGAATGGTATGCTGGCTGCAGCCATAAATGAATCGGTAAGTGAAGTGGAAGATTATTAATATATTGAAGAATGCTTTGATTTTTGTTTAAAAAAAAAATAACTTTAAGACTAAAAGAATTTTTGAACCTGAATTTAAAAAAATGGTGCAGTGCTTCCCTTCATAACTCATGCCCCCATACCATTTTCTCTAGTTTTCCACCACACAATGCAGAAACAGTGATTCAGAAACACCAACCAAACCAAATTTAGTTGTACAAAGAGGTCTAGTATAAATTTCTAGATTCACATGTGCTTGGTAAAGGTTCTGACAGCAGATCAATTTTATTGACCCTTATTCAAAGTTAAAGAATGGGCAAACTGTACATCAGCACCCTGATTGGAGAATGATTGTAATGCCTGCTGAAAAACAAGTCTGCCACTTCATGGCAGTATATCAAGCTGCCATGAAGCTTGGACTGCAAAAAAACTAATGGCTGCCATTATTTTACACTCGATAAGCAGCTTTTTTGTTGTTTAGTGAATGTAAAAAAAATAAACAGAAAAAAAATGTGTGTGTGTGTGTGTGTGTGTGTGTGTGTGTGTGTGTGTGTGTGTGTGTGTGTGTGTGTGTGTGTGTGTGTGAGTATGTTTATGTCTGTATGAGTGAATGCATGTATAAAAGCAGAGGAGGCTGTGTGTGTGAGTGATCGATAGAGTGAAAGTGATCTTGTGTGAGTGAATACATGTATGAAAGCAGAAGAGACTGTGTGTGTGTGTGTGTGTGTGTGTGTGTGTGTGTGTGTGTGTGTGTGTGTGTGTGTGTGTGAGATCAAGAGATGAAAGTGATCTTGTGTGAGTGAATGCATCTAGGAAAGCAGAAGAGACTGTGTGTATGAGAGATCGACAGAGTGAGAGCGATCTTGTGGGAGTGAATGTGTCTATGAAACCAGAAGAGACTGTGCTTGTGAGAGATCTACAGAGTGAGAATGATCTTGTGTGAGTGAATGCGTGTATGAAAGCTGAAGAGACTGTGCGTGTGAGAGATCTACAGAGTGAGAGCTTTATGTGAGTTTATGCAAGAGAGAGGGGGGGTCTTGTGTGCATAGCTCTCAACTGTTCAAATTTTTGTCTCATATTTTTTGTCTGTTCCTCATAAAATTTGTGGTTTTCTGTGGCATCGAGCCTTATAACACCTCTAGGCAAGCGTTAATTACACATTAACACACACCTTGTCGGGCATTATTGCTTACTTATTTGACTTTGCCTTAATATTTTATTACATGAGTTTGAATATTGCCACCTGATACCATGATTTTGTCATAATCATTTAACAAACAGATAATCATTCACTGTGATAAATTCAGGCAACAGGAGTTTAGAGTTATTGTCAATTAATAACACAATCAACAAAAGCAAAACAAATCCCTACTAGCAGTAAACAGACACGTATGCTACAAAAATGGAGGTAGGAGGTGTACACCCATTTAACAACAGCAATCTTATCATACAGTATCAAGAAAATAGTGAAAAATGAGCAAGAACTGTATATCACATTCATTGCAAATAACACCATCCCCTTACCACTGTAAATGTTCATCCATATGGAAACATTATTTCTTCACTTTTTAAGATAGCATTAATCTTAACACATGAGCTTTAAACATCTTGACAGAAATGAAACTTCTCATCTAGCATATCTGTTTATTTTTAATTATATTTGTTTCTTGCCATGCAAAGCCAAGTGGATGCAAACATAGTTATATTTCAAAGTTTAAAAGTACAGAATCTTTAGAATTCACCATGTCAGCTACTCTGAATGCAATAAAGGAGACCTAAAACATTCTGCATAATTCCAATAGAAATAACCAAACTGTAATACATATAGATGTAAACCATTTAATCTAAACTATCAGGGCTGGTGTTACCATTTTTGTGGGCTCTGGACTCTTCAAGTCTACGTATCATGCTGTCTTTGCTACCCTCCTAGGCAACCTTTCAGTTTATGCTACAAACATATAGAAGTAGCATGCACAGACTGAACTGTGGTCACTGTGTTCTTACATAATGAAAGGCCTGTTTGCCATATCAGGATGATCAATCCTACAGAGGGACATCCACCATAATGGAAATTTAATTACAATGATGTTACAACAATCCTGTGTTCAGGGCTGGCAAACTTGTGCCAGTGTTGAAGGGTACCAGTACATCCTTCCACTGCCTATTCTTCCCCCCTGCACACATCCACTAATGTTCCCGCAGTTCTACCTATCATGGCCTCTTCACACCATAAAGATTACCTTTTTCTTCCTTTTCACATAGTTTGCTTTACACTTCAGCTTTCTGCCAGAAGCCCTGGCTTTCTACTTGCTTTGAAGAGCATTTCAGATTTTCGTTTTAAAACAACCTTTTCATACAATGATGACTGAACAAAAATCATGACTAAGAAAAGAGGTTTAACACAACTGTTGAACTTACTTTTCTGTGTATCATTTCCATACAATCAGCTATCTAAGATTGCACACTAATAACTATGTAGAAATCAATTCTCCTATCTTATCAAACCCATTATTGAATATAATGCACCTTTTGACATTTATTTATCTAAACATATTACACAACTTGAGAGACCTCAGAGATTCATAAATAAAAAGATAACTGGCCTCAAAAATCTTAGTTTTCATGAGAGACTATCAGACATTTCTCTTTATTCAGTCTTTTATAGGTTACACCATGGAGTTGTAATTCTGTCTTTCCATGCCATGAAAGATCCAACCTTATCTGATCTCCTGTTCCTTCTCAGAACTAATGGTTGATCAAATACTCAGTCAAAGGAACTAAACTTTTATCAACAGATAAAAATGACACATTGGCGTGATAGATTCATCTTCCAACAGATCCATCACCTTTGGAACAAACTTCCACTAAATGTCAAGCAGAGTAGCGCCCTTGTCACCTTCAGCATAAACCTAGATAATTGGATGGGCAGACTCAAATTCTCATTTGGTCTATCTTGTCTTGAGGAAAACTTTGAATACTTTTTTTTGGCTAGGCTTTAAATGGTCTGCAGACTGATTGCCTAGTACTTGCCTATGAACCTATGAACCTATAATAGATGTTCAGAGATGCATTTTAGAGCATTTTCCCAATATCGTGATCCAGTGATGGCCTGAACAAAAATCATGAGTGAGAAAGAAATTCAGCCTTAGTTTTTCTTTCAGGGAAGAAATAAGTTATGTCTAAGGTTTAATGTTTAAAGCTGGCAGAGTGGTAGATCACAATAAACCAATAAGATAAATGTCTATAAAGCTACATAAATCGTGTCTGGAAATATTGTCTGCCTCCCTATCCCATCGACCCCTCAAAAAAGACACAGATAGTCATAATCATTTATTTCAAGAGACTGCTGTCAGAGTTTCCCATGCCTGGCTTGAACACCTGTGACTAGAAGGGCGTGGGTTCATCTAAAACCATCTGTGGACCTACGAAGATGACAAGTATTTTTTTGTACTTGCTCTTTCTCAGTGCTGTTTAACAGTTCTTTGCAGCATTTTGTGAGTTTGTTGAATGTATTACTGTTTTTCAGCCTGTACTTATTAAAGAAATGCCATCCGTTCATTACTGTACTGCTCTTAGATAATTTTTAACAGTATTCTGATATTTCTTAACCTTTTCTGATACTGCATAAGCTGTTCTGAGCTTGCCAAAAATGTCTAAGTTTTACAAAGTTTTTCTATGTTTGGAGATGTCCTTCTACATTGGCAATTTGGAAACCTTTCTCAGAGTTCGTGAACTTGTTTCCAAGGATTTCTGATACTGCAGGAATTATGCCTTTTGTTGTAAAGCATTTGTTTTTGCACTTGAGCTCAAAACCAGTTTGTACTCTGGTTGGTGCAGAGGGTTGAGTCAACCCACCTGACTTCAATACTGCTGGTGGAAGGTTTATTGTGTGTTTATCTGATTGGTCAACCATCATGTGTGCCTTGTATATTAAGTAATTCTCTCCAGTTTAAAATGCTATGGAACAACTTGTTACCAGTCCCACAAGAGGGGAAAACATACTGGACCTGATCATAACCAACATGGGGGCTCTATGCTCCAGACCAGAAGTGTATCCCTCACTGGTAAGATCAGACCATAAACTAACCTCACTGGATATTCACATCCCGACCCCACCCCCTGCCCAGAAAACCACGGTGAAAAACTTCTCTAAAGCAAATTTCACACTCCTCAAAACTGAGGTGGAATCCTTCAAAGCCCCCGGGCCTGTGGAAAATACGGCCCAGACCACAGAATCCTTTATAAACGCATTCGATGAACACCTTCAGGAATGCATGGATCATGCAATCCCAAATAAAACCAAGACCCAATCCTCCAAAGGCAGGCGTCCTGTCTGGTGGACCCCAGCCATAAATAAACTATACAATAGAAGGAGGAAGCTACTACATGATAGAGCAAAATCCCAAAAAGGGAAGGCATCTCTGATCAGTATTAGCAGAAAACTACGGGCACTCATAAAATCTTCTAAGGCCAGCTTCAAGAGAAAAATTGCACAGGACACTAAGGATAATCACAAGGCTTTCTTTAGTTATGTTAGGAACCTGTGTGGGAATTCCCAGATATGCTCAGAATTAGTCCAAAATGACAAAAAATGCACCGAACCCACAGACATTGCCAACATCCTAGCTGACAGGTTCAGCGCAAACTCCCCCCCACCACCAAAAGGGCAAATATCTATCCCAGCAGAGTGCTGCCCCCCTGACATCTCAGATGCTCAGGTAAGAGCCGCCCTCTCCAAAGCAAAAAACACAGCATCAATGGGATCAGACGGTGTCCCGGGCTGCGTCCTACATGAACTCCATGAAGAGCTAAACCCAAACATAAAACTAGTGTTCAGTCTCAGGCCTTACTACAGGATATATACCCAAAGAGTGGCGTACAGCAACAGTGGTCCCTCTCCACAAAGGTGGTGCCTCAACGGATCCTGGAAACTATCGCCCCATAAGTCTGACTAGCTTGGTCTGCAAAGCTATGGAAAGGATAATCATGGACCTCATAAATAAAGATATTGGGGACCTACAGACACTGGATCCTACCCAGTTCAGCTTTGTTAAGTGCAGATCCTGCCTCTTAAACCTGATCGATTTCTTTGAAACAGTCACCAAGGCCATTGACGAGGGGAAGGTGGTCCACACAGTCTACCTGGACCTCGCAAAAGCCTTCGATACAATACCCCATTCGGGCATTATAGATAAGCTCACCAGCTTAAATGTAAACCCCTATGTCACTAGATGGGTTGCAAACTGGCTCAAGGACAGAACCCACATGGTTAGAATTGCTGGAGCCATGTCAGACTCCAAACCAGTTACAAGTGGCATCCCACAAGGCTCAGTCCTGGGACCTCTCTTGTTCGGTATATATTTCTCTGAGGTACAAGCCAACACGGAAGGACTGTGGCTGACCAAGTTCACAGATGACTGCAAACAATACCCCATTCGGGCATTATAGATAAGCTCACCAGCTTAAATGTAAACCCCTATGTCACTAGATGGGTTGCAAACTGGCTCAAGGACAGAACCCACATGGTTAGAATTGCTGGAGCCATGTCAGACTCCAAACCAGTTACAAGTGGCATCCCACAAGGCTCAGTCCTGGGACCTCTCTTGTTCGGTATATATTTCTTGGAGGTACAGACCAACACGGAAGGACTGTGGCTGACCAAGTTCGCAGATGACTGCAAACTAGGCGCCATAATCAACTCTCCAACTGACACAAGCATCCTACAAAAGGGCCTCATAGAAACAGACAACTGGTGCCAGAGCCATGGCCTCAAGCTAAATGCCAAAAAGTGTATAGTCATCCCCTTTGGCAAAAACAAAGTGCCCACAAATTACCACATAGGTGGTAATCCATTAAGTACGTAAGAAGTAATTAGGGACCTGGGGACCCAAGTTGATAGCAATCTCTCATTTGAAAACCATGTGGCCAAAGTAGTTAGAAAAACATTTTATATAGCCAACCTAATCATGAAGGGATTCACATCCAGATCAGGGGAGGTCATCGTGCCTCTTTACTCATCCCTCATCAGGCCCATAATTGAGTACAATGCCCCTTTTGGGATGTACCTCACCAGACACCTGCAGCAACTGGAAAGATCCCAAAAGTACCTCACCAAGAGGATCAAAGGGCTCAAACAGATGCCATATGCTGCCCGGTTAAAGAAACTCCAGCTCTACTCAGTGGCATACCGCCTGCTCAGAGGCGATCTGTGCCTGACGTATAAAGCCATGTCCAACCCGGAATTAATGGACATGCTGCACCTCAGAAAATCCAAATCCCTACACGCTCGAGAGACTTGAACCTCAGCACTGAAATAAATAGGACATGCTGGAGGGACAGATTCATAACCCAGAGGCTCCCTTCACTCTGGAATAAAATCCCAGTCCAGGTTAGGCAGAGTCCCTCATTGACTCTCTTCAAGAGGAATCTTGATGAGTGGATGGGAGATCATAGGTTTACCCAGGTATCACTTCTGTGTCTCTGTTAGACAGAGGCACAGCATACTAACCTCGAAAAGGGCATAGCAAAATTCATTTAAAATGGGTGGCGAAAGCCAAACACACTCTGGCTAGGCTTATAAATGCCCTAGGGCAGATAGCCTAGTATGAACCTATGAACCTATGGTCTGAGGGCTTAACTATGTAAAAGTCTTTCCTCCTACTGGTATAAAAGCACCAAGTTTGAGCATCATGTGTGCCTTGTATATTAAGCAAATCTCTCCAGTTTAAAATCCTGCATAGGAAAAGCTGTCCATAGTCTCTTGCTATTCGTAGCTGCTTGAAGAGCTGCAAGTTTATAGGTTCATAGGTAGCTAATAGGCTATCTGCCCAAGGGCATTTATACGCCTAGCTAGAATGTGTCAGCTTTCGCTGCCCCATTGATTAATTAACTGATCCTCTGTCAAGCAGAGCCAATGAAGTGATCCCAGGGGTGTATTTTCTGTTACCCATCCACTCGTCAAGGTTTCTCTTGAAGAGTGTTAGTGAGGGGCTCTGCCTAATGTAGTTTGGAATTTTGTTCCAAAGCATGGGGAGTCTCTGTGACAGGAATCTATCCCTCCAGCATGTTCTATTTATTGTTGTGGCGAGGTTTAGCTGACTAGAGCTCGTGGCTCGCAGTGACTTGGATTTCTTTAGGTGAAGCATGTCCATCAGTTCTGAGTTGGACATGGCTTTGTAAGTCAGGCAGAGATCACCTCTGAGTAAGCGATATGCCACTGAGTACAGCCAGAGTTTTTTCAGTCGGGCTGCATAGGACATATGTTTGGAGGCCAGTAATCCTCTTGGTGAGGTACTTTTGTGGTCTCTCCAGCTGTTGGAAGTGTCTTGTGAGGTACATCCCAATTGGGGCATTGTACTCTATGGTGGGTCTGATGAGTGATGAGTAGAGGGGCACTATAACCTCTTTATTTCTAGATGTGAACCCTTTAGTAATTAGATGGGCCACATAGATGGATTTCCTAACTACGTTGACAATATGATTGTCAAAGGAGAGATTACTATCTACCTGGGTCCCCAGATCTCTTATTACCTCTTCTGTATTAAGGGGCTGCCACCTATGTGGTAATTCGTGGGTGTTTTGTTTTTCCCATATGGGAAGACTATTCATTTTTTTGGCATTTAGCTTGAGGCCATGACTTTGACACCAGGTGTCCATCTCAGTAAGGCCCTTTTGGAGGATGTCCATGTCATCCGGGGAGTCAATTATGGCTCCCAGTTTGCAGTCATCGGCAAACTTGACTAGCCGTAGTCCTCCTGTGTTTGCCTGTACTTCTGAGATGTATATGCCAAACAGTAGGGGTCCCAGGACCGAGCCTTGCAGGACACTACTTGTGACTGATTTAGAGTCGGACTTGGAGCCCGCTGTTCTTACCGTGTGAGTTCTGTCTGTAAGCCAGTTGGCAACCCATCTCATGACATAGGGGTTTATGTTCAGGCTGGTGAGTTTTTCTGTAATACCAGAGTGGGGAATAGTGTTGAAAGCCTTGGCGAGGTCAAGGTATGCTGTGTGAACAACCTTTCCCTCATCTATGGACTTGGTGACTGTCTCGAAGAAGTCAACCAGATTTAGTATGCATGATCTGCCCTTAACAAAGCCAAACTGGGTCGGGTCAAGTGTTTGGAGGTTCCCAATGTCTTTGTTAATGAGCTCCATGATGAGGCGCTCCATAGCCTTGCAGACCAGGCTAGTCAGGCTTATGGGGTGATAATTACTAGGGTCAGTTGTGGCCCCTCCTTTGTGGAGTGGAATAACTGTTGCTGTGCGCCATTCTATGGGCACGTAGCCTGTGAAGAGGCTGAGGTTGAACAGTGTGTTTAGGTGGGGGGTTAGTTTGTTCTGTAGTTCGTGCAAGATGCAGCCTGGTACACCATCTGGCCCCATTGATGCTGTGTTTTTGGCTTTTGAAAGGGCTATTTTCACCTGTGCATCTGTGATTTCTGGGGCACTACACTTTTCCGGTATTGTTGTGAGCCCTTTTGGGGATGAGAGGGGGATGAAGTTTGCACTGAGTCTATCTGCCAGGATGTTGGCAATATCAGTAGGTTCAGTATATTTTGTGCTATTACTAGTTCAGTGCATATCTGCAAGTTGCCACTTAGATTCTTAACATAGCTGAAGAAGGCTTTGTGGTTATCTTTTGAATTCTTGGCTATTTTTCTTTCAATGTTAGCCTTGGATGCTTTTATGAGGGACATTAGTTTCTTACTGATGCCTTTCCTTCTTGGGATTTGCTTTTTCTCTGAACTAGTTTCCTCCTTCTATTGTATAGCCTGTTTATGACACTGGTCCACCAGACTGGCTTCCTTCTCTTAGAGGAGTGAGTCTTGGTTTTGCTAGGGATGGCATGATCCATGCATCCTTTTAGGTGCTCATGGAGTGCATTTGTAAAGGTTTCTGCATCTTGGGCAGCATTATCTTTTAGCGTGGGGGCTATGAAACTTACCGCCTCTGTCTTAAGTAAGGTGAAGCTTGCTTTAGAAAAGGTTTTTACTGTGGTTTCTTAGCTGGGGGTGGTGGCAGGGTGTGGACAGCCAGAGTGATTAGTTTATGGTCTGATCTAACCAGTGATGGGTTGACCTCCAGTGTGGAACACCCGTCGCCCATGTTTGTGATGACCAGGTCCAATATGTTTTCACCTCTGGTAGGGGAGTTTACCAGCTGATCCAGGGCATTTGAGTTGATGAATTCCAGGAAGCGCTGGGCCTGGGAGTTTGTACTCGAGTAGTTTTCCCAGTTAATAGTAGGGTAATTGAAATTGCCTAATATCAGGGTTTTCGGTAGGACCTTCATGTTTTCCAGTTTCTCCAGAAAGGTGGAGTGGTGATCCTGGGTCATGGAGGGTGATCTGTAGCGGGCCACAATTTGCGTTGCAGATTTGCCTGATCTTAGTTGCATATAGATAATCTCAGAGGTATCATGCTGTGCCACTAACCTGGAGGTGTAGGTATCCTTGATGAATATGGATACACCCCCTCCTTTTGTGTTTCAGTCTGTGTTCTGTGGTCGAAACACAGGGCAGCACCACTGCAGGTCATTTAATAGTAAACTACTAAACACTCTCACTTAGACTTTTAAGTGACTCTCACTCCTTCCCATCTACTAAGGATGTGGTATAATGGATGGTGCTTCCCTCTCATCTCTTTTTCTGGCCTGGTGGATATAGGTATCCTGAGGCAGTGTAGTAACTACTTCATGTTCACTTACAACCATCTAATTTTAGAGCATACAAACACAGTGTATGAGAGTTGTAGATATAGAATGTCATTGGAGGCAAAGCTCTCACATAAACACACAAAAAATGTAAATTAGGTTGTCAGCATTACACCCAAAACATTAGCTACCAACACTAAAGAAAAAACATATTGACCCATATATGCAAAGGTATTCACCACTTGTAATCTACCCAGACCTCCAAGACCTCCTAAAAGCATCTCTCCTTGGCCCACACACACAAAAAAAAGACAGCACATCACACAACACATAACTCTGAAAATCAAAGTAGCAGTGCTTCCAAGCCCATAAAGCAACACACCACACAGCCAAACATTCTGGTTATTGGGGATTCCATTTTAAGACATAGTGATGTCCTCCTTACCAGGCTAAACAAGGAGAATATCACAGTGAGTTGTCTGTCTGGAGTCAGGATTTGCCAGACCACACATGCACTTAGGTCTTTAAACCACAAGTACCAGGGAAAAAAATGACTGGAAAACAGCAAACCAATCCACACTTTAATGGTAAAACAAATGAAGTACAAATTAATTAGTTAACCTAGGTTTCGTCCCCAACCTTCAGGACTTCATCAAAACAATTAAACCACAAGTACCTGTAGGTGTACCTCGCTGGACTACATGAAAAGAGACATGATGGAGCTCTCTGAATATGTGACCCATGCAGATATGAATCTAGCCTTGAATAGCATCCTACCTTCACCAATGATGATGCCATAGTACCAGCAAAAAGTGATTGACTTCAACAATTGCCTTAGTTTCTGGTGTCAAAACAAGGGGATCCAATATCTGTCAGCCTGGGGAGACATGATTAACAAACCATGATGCTTTTCCAGAGATGGTTTGCACTTGTCACCACTTGGCTTATGGATACTGGCAAACATTTTATCTAGCCCTATAATGCCTTTTGTAGGCCATGCCAAATTGTTAAAACATTCCATTGGTTCATAGGTTCATAGAAGATTACTAGGCTAATGGCCCTAAAGCCCTTACAAGCTTAGCCATATTTATCCTGAGTTTCACCGGCTGTCTCTAGTTAGGTGAGTGTAGTTCACAGAGCTAAGGGTCTATGGCAGTTAATACTGACTTCCTCTGTCCAGGGGGGACATGGGTGCCAACCTAGGTGTGAATTGGAGGTCACCCATTCATTGATCTAGGTTGCATTTGAAGTGGGGCAGAGAGGGGCTCTGTTTCACTTGAATTGAAATCTTGTTCTAAGAGAAGTGGCAGTCTCTGGGAGATGTATCTGTCTCTCCAGCATGACCTGTTCATGTCAGAGGTTAGGTTAAGATCCCTGGAGTGATTGACCCTCATGCAGTTTGATTTATGAATGTGTAGCATTTCCATCAGGGCCGGGTCAGAGACTGCCCTGTAAGCCAGGCACAGTTCCCCCCTTAGCAACCTGTAGGAGACAGAATACAGTGGCAGGGCTTTCAGTCTTTCCACACTTGTTTTGTGTACCCTGTAATTTCTTGGTGAGAAATCTCTGTAGTCTCTCCAGTTGTCACAGGTGTCTGGTATGGTACATGCAAAAGGGAGCATTGTACTCACTTACTGGTCTGATGAGAGCTGAGTATAATGGAATTATAACACCCTTAGATCTATATGCAATGCCTTTACTTATAAGACATGTCACATAGAAGAATTTCCTTACTATTGTGGATACATGATGGTCAAAGTTCAGATTGCTATCAACCTGAGTACCCAGATCATGTAGCACTTAGGAGGGGTGCTGTCTATAATGTAATTAGTAGGGATGTCAGCTTTCCCAAAAGGAATATTAATGCATTTTTTGCATTTAGCTTTAATCCATGGATTTGGCACTCATCATTTGCCTGTGTTAATCCTGTCTGCAGTATAGTAACATCGTTGGGGCACTCAGTGATTGCTCTCAATTTGCAATCATCAAGGAACTTGGTCAGCCACAGGCCTTCCAAGCTTACCTGGACTTCTGAGAAATAAATTCCCAACAATAAGGGGCCCAACACAGAACCCTATGGTATGCCACTGGTGACTGGTCTTTTACTAAAGGTGAAGTCACCTACTTTGACAGTATGTGTCCTGTCAATGTTTAACAGGCAGGATCTACATTTAAAGAATCCAAACTGGGCTGGGTCCATAGCTTGAGATTGCCTATATCCTTGTTAATTAGGTCCATAATAACTCTTTCCATGACCTTGCAGATGAGGCTAGTCAAGCTTATGGACCTAGAATTTCCAGGGTTGGTTGATGCCCCCCCCCCCTTTGTGCAGAGGGATTACTGTTGCTGTCCTCCATTCTACTGGAACATAGCCAGTTCACAGGCTGTAGTTAAACAGGGATCTAAGTGGGTCTGCTAGGTCATGTTTTAAGTTAAAAGGCAACCTGGGATGTTGTCTTCTCCCATTGCTCCATTTTTTGGCCTTGGAGAGCACCGAGATGACCTGCTCTCTTGAGATAATAGGCTGAGGAATGGTAGCAGATATATGCTGAGGGATGAATGGAGGGGACAGTGGGGTGAAGTTTGCTACAAATCTGTCAGCTAGTAGGTTGGCTATTACCTCCTGTTGAGTATGGGTGGAGCCATCCACAATCAATTCAGCGCATAGCCGAGTATTCCCTTTTAGATTCTGGATGCAGTTAAAGAATGCCTTGTGATTATCCTTAGCTAGGGAGGCTATTTTTACTTCATAATTAGATCTCTACTTTATCTGTTTAAGGTAGCGATGGGTTTCTTCCTGTGCTGAGCCAATTCCCTCTTGTTCTTGAACATTAGTTTCTTTCTGTTGTTGTATAGTCTGTTTATACTGGGGGTCCACCAGGGTGGCTTTTTTTTCAGCAAGCCTGGGTTTTAATCCGATCAGGTACAGCCGATTCTATACAACTGCTTAAGTGGTTATACAGGACATTGGTGTACAACTCTGCATAGGAGTCTGTGTTATATGTATTCGACTGGGCTTTGAAACTTCTTATAACATCACTTAGTAGGAGGTAATTTGTCTTTAAAAAATTCTTAAGCTTAATAGGGTATCTGGTCTTATAATTACATTGAACGAGACTGATTTATGGTCCAATCTTACCAGGGAGGACATCACATGGGGGGACACAAAGCTCTCCCATGTTAGTGAGTACTGTGTCCAGGACATATGAGTGGATGTGCTGACTAGCTATTCCAGAGCATTTGCATTGACAAAGTCCAAGATTCTCTGAGCCAGCATGTTAGTGGTCATGTATATTTCATAGTCGATGGTAGGATAATTAAAATCACCCATGAGTAAGTTGTTGGGCTGTATGACAAGTGACTCCAGTAACTCCAGTTATGTGGTATGCTTTCTATGGTGGGGACTTATAGCTACCTATAATGTGGTAGGAAGCTTTGCCTATAGTTAATTCGACATGGAGTACCTCAAGGAAGTCAGATGGATACACCTCCTCTTCTAGGTTTTTCATGCTCAGTTTGTGGTCGGAATGTATGGAAGGCATTGTAGCCCTGCACAGCCAGGGTGCTTCATGCACCTTTGAACCATGTCTCAGAGACTGCACAGACATCAGCATCTTCCAAAGCAAGGAGCACTTCCAGAGAGTGAAGTTTCTTGTTTAGATTTCTAGCATCAAGCAGCAGTATCTTAAGTTTATCTAGTGAGGATTTTGTTATGTCAGGAGGTTAGTTATTTTGACATTGGGTAAAAAAGGCACAACAAGGGTGGCTAATGCCTTCGCCAGTATCAGAAAACCTAGAGGAGACAGGTACAGACCATCTCTGGCAAAGGAGTGTAGCCTGTTGACCATGTCTTTCCAGCCTGACAGATATTGGATCCCCTTGGTCTGACACCAGAAGCTAAGCCAACTGTTAAAGTCAATCATTTTTTGTTTATATTATGGCATCATCCTTGAAGAAGGTAGAATGATGTTTACGGCTAGGCTTATACCTGCCTGTAACACATAATCTGAGAGCTCAGTCATGTCTCTATTCATATGGTCCAGTGAGGTATGTCTCAAGTCATTCACCCCCACATGGAATTTAACAGAGTCATACCAGTACTTGTGAGTCAGTGACTTGTGTGCTTGAATGACTTGATGGAGCCTGGCACCTGAGAGGCAGCTAACTGTAACCTGCTCTTTATCCAGCCTGGTGGAGGGAGCATCCTTGTGTCTCACAATGGAGTCACCTATGACTATTACATTAGGTTTTGTGGTATTACACCTTATGGCCTTATTTGTTGAGACACTGGTGTGTGTTATTATGTGTTATGTTTTTTTTTTTTGTTTGTTTTTTTGCATTTTGTGTAGAAGTGGTTTTCATTTGGAAGGCCACTCAACTTTTGGTAAGATACTAGTGAGTACCTCTGCATATGTGGATCTGTGTCATGTCCTTAATGTGTGTGTGTGTGTGTGTGTGTGTGTGTGTGTGTGTGTGTGTGTGTGTGTGTGTGTGTGTGTGTGTGTGTGTTTGTGTGCGGACGACCTGTTTGGCATTCGATTTGCCTTTATGTGAAAGTCTTGCCTCCAATTTCATAGTGTAACTACATCTGTCACATAAGGTATTTGTTTCAGGAGGAAGTGTTTGTCAGTATACATGAGACAACTGCTACATTGCCTCAGGGTGCCCATGTCTATCAGACTGGCCAGAGGGATGATGGGAAACTGCCTGTCCATGATAGCAGGCTCTTACTGTATGTTTTATTAGGAAAGGAAATGGGTTAATATAGCAGGACTGCGCTGGTAACGCTGAGATGATAAGAGGGACCTCTACTTTGTGTAGGCTAAGGATGATCAATAAGGCAATGTTGTTCAGTGCTAAACTGAGTTGCTCCTAGAGCAACAGAAAAGCTTGGAAGGGTTTTACTGACAGTTGAAAAACTGAGCTTCTAGGCGTTTGCAAGTATACAGGGCACTACCAACCACTGCAAAGAGCAGTACTGCACAAACACAAGGCTTATATATGAGCAAAGAGAAACAAGTTTTAGGCTAACTACCAATCAGGAAAGCACACAATAAGCCTTTCACCAGCAATCCCCAACTCAGACAAGTTAGATCAGCAAATGTCTGCTACAAGGGTGCAGAAAAAATGCCTTTTTTAATGTAGAATAGCTGGTTTAGAGCCAGCTGTAACAAGACCACACAAACTACCTACAACAGTCATGCAACTAACAGATACAATGTAATACAGTGTAAGTAACTATTTAAAGCAGCAACTGACAGTACAGTTTTTTTTAAACTCCTAATGTATAGTCACAGTATATCAGAGAAATGCAAAAAAAAAATACTTAGAGACCTTTTATGTGCTTCCTAGCTCAAGTAGACCAGGTAAACACCTACTGCCACTAAATGAATAATCCCAGTCCTCCTAATGTAAAAGCATAGTAAAGGAGTGTCGGGAGTGAAATGCTACCATAAATAATCAGAGATATTAAATTCTACCACAAACAAATGTAAATATATGGATAGAGCAGTGTAATTTAAACAGCTTATAAAAGCATGATCAAACAAGATAAGCTGATTAATAAGCCCTCCAATAAAAATGCATATAGAAATCTCGAATGTTTCCCCAACCTAAATGGACCAGGCTACCTCCCAGTGCACAAGATGGAAAATCCACTGACCTCCTAGACTGTAGAAATACACTATTGTATCCAACAGCTAGCTAGATAAAGAATTCAGAGCAAGTAAATCAGTAGAACAGACAATGAGAGGCAAATGCACTTTTTTTAATATAAGCACAAAGGAAAGCAAATAAAAAATCAAGATATCAACTGAAGTATAGAAAGGGGGGAGGAGCTTATTAAGCTCAATTTACAGTAGGGGTGGGCAGCCTAAAATCACCAGGTTTAAAAACCAGATCAATGAAAGGAAGGATGGGTGAGAAAAACTAATCGGAAATCTCCAGCAGTGCTTTGCTTTATGCAGGCTTGAAATCTTTTTAGAAAAAACAAAGGCCCAAAAATCCACAGTGTATTTACGTATCACTCAAGAGATAATTTAATCAATGAAAGAAAACTTGAAATGTACTGCCTAGACAATTTAAGTGCCTATCTCTCACATAGAACAAAAACACCAACATAACACCAACATAACAAAATTCACTCACAACTACCTAAAGGTACTGCTGCTCAATGCTAAGAGTTTAAATAAAAACTGCACTCCCTAGAGGCACAACTCGCCCTGGAGAATGCAAATAGATGTGCAGTCATAGAAACATGGTCCAGAACAATGGAGAGCATCCTAGCTATTAAAGGCTACAATACCTTTCATACATTTTGATAACCCTTAGCTCAGGATAAAATGGAGGAGGTGTCTCAGTGTTCATAAACAACAAGTATACTGCTAGACAAGTCTAACAAAATGACTCACTTGAGCTGCTCCATGCCCAGCTAATCATAGTTGCAAACCCCTATCATATCCTTGCTATCTAGAATTCCCCTAACATGAGTCTGGAAAATTACACTTCCTACCTATACCTACTGGAATCTCTTAACACTCAGCCTAACACCTCTATAAACTGTGAGACTTATACAACCCATAATTCACTTCCTCAGAGGTTTCTGAACTTCATCAGTGCAAACACCCTGGAGCAACTAGTTAGCTCCTCAACTACATGTACAAATATCCTAGACCTAATACTGATGAACATGGGGGGATGCTGCTCCCTCCTATGCATTAACTCCTCCCTGGTAAGATCTGACCAGAAAATGATTTCCTTTAGTATTAAAGCTAACCTAGAACCACCATCAAACTCCAAACCTGTTAAGAATTTTGCTAAGGCCAATTACCTAAAACTAAGTGACAGCTTTTCAAACTTCCAGGCCCCTCTGAACACAGATGACAATGAGGCCTACTCTGAGCTGTACACAAAAGCATTGTACAACTACATTCATAGCTGCATAGATTAGGCAGTACCTGTCCAAGTAAAAATCTATGATTACTGGCAAAAATAAATCATCATAGTGGACCCCTGGTATAAACAGGCTATTCAGCAAAAGAAAAAACAAATCCCCTCCAAAGCCAAAAAGGAATAGATAACGCAATGCAAAACAACACCTGTCTAAATAAACAAATTAGAGTGCCAGTCAAACTTGCAAAGCAAACTATGAGACAAAGATAGCCTCCCAGGTGAAAGATAACCATAATACTTTTTTTTATTATATTTTTAACCTCAGGGGAAACACTCAGCAATGTGCAGAGTTAATTACGAACAGCAACACTTACAGCCAGCCTGAAACTATAGCAAATCTGCTGGCTGACAAGTTCAGTTCAAAATCCTCCCTCCATCACCTCCTACCACACCCAAAGATGTACCCGCAACCATCCAACTACAGGTCATTATGAGGGAACAGGTCCTTACTGAGCTTGCTAAAGCCAGAAACACAGCCTCCATTGGTCCTGACAACATTCTTCTTAAATAGCTTTAAAGAGAATGCTTCTTAAATAGCTTTAAACAGAATATATCAGGGCAATTAGAAACCCTCTTTAACCACAGCCTCTGGACTAGTTTTGTCCCAGAGGAATGGAGGACTGCAAAAGTCTTCCCTCTGAATAAGTGGGACCCTTCAAATAACCTAAGAAACTACTGAACCATAAGCCTGACCAGTCTTATCTGCAAGGCCATGGAAAGAATTATCATGGACCTGCTCAATAATAACATAGGAACTCTCCAACCACTGGACCAGGCCAATTAGCTTTGCCAAAGGGAGGTCTTGCCTACTCAGTCTGGTGGGCTTCTTCAAGAAAGTCACCAGGGCCATGGATGAGGGTAAAATGGGACACACCACTTATCTAGATGTAGCCAAAGCTTTCAACACAATCACCCACGTGAGGATCATAGATAAACTTACTGATTTAGGCATAAACCCCTACATCATCAGATGGATAGCAAACTGGCTCACTGACAGGACACATATTGTCCAGATAAGTGAATCCACCCCCTATAAGAAAAATGTTACTAGCTGTGCCCCACAGGGCTCAATGTTGGGATCCCTCTTGTTTGGTATATACTTCTCTGAAGTGAAGACCAATGCAGGGGGCAGAGTTTGCAAATGACTGCAAGCTGGAAGCAATAACTGAATCCCCAAACAATGCTGACATCCTACAAATATGCCTAAAAAATTACAAACGACTGGTGCCAAAACTATAGTCTGAGACTAACTGCTAAAAAATCCACAATCATACCCTTCAATAAACCAGATATCCCTGCAAATTATAATATAGATAGTACACCCCTTAAAGTAGACCCAGTGTTGATGGAGCTATCAAGACAGATATATATTAACCTAAACTTTGACCACCAGGTAGTTACGATAGTGAGGATATCCTTTTGTGTGGCTCAACTTATAAGCAAAGGCTTAAGATCAAAGAAAATCATAATGCAATTGTACTCAGTTCTCATCAGGGCCATAACTGAGTACAATACTCCCTTCTGCATATACCTAACCAGGCACTCACACCGACTATAGTGGCCCCGGGGTTTATCAGTAAAAAAAAAAAAAAAAATGCAAAGCATAAGGCACATGTCTTATGCAGACCGACTTAAAGGCCCTGTCCCTTTACTCCATCTCATATCATTTATTGAGCAGTGACGTATGCCTGTCCTACAAGGCATTCCCTGATCCAGCCCTAATGAAAATGTTGTATATTCTCAAGAAGAATTATACAATCGTTATGTGTTCTAATGACCTGAACCTTATTTATTGCACTAACAGAACTTCCCGGGCAGACAGATTCATATCCCAAAGGCTACCTCATCTATGGAATAAACTTCCCATCTTTGCAAAAACAAACCCTGTCCCTCATTCTCTTCAAAAAGAATTTGGACAAATGGATGGGGAAACATAAATTCACCCTGGGGTACTGCCCATGCCCCTTACAGACAAAGGCAATCTGTAAAATGACTCAGGGCTCCAAAATTCAAAAACCCACTACCTTGACACTACCCCATCCCATAGCTGGGGAATAAAGATATAATACTGTCATATCTTGAGAATTGTTGGCTAGGTTTGTAAACCCTCTTGTGCCATTAACATAGTAATCACCTACAAACCTAAGAACATGTCAGCATTCTACCTCTTCACCCCATCCCTAAAAAGGCAGTCATTTTATTTGTATCCCTTTCATGTCAGGCTGGGACAAAACTGAAAGAAGAAATAAAGCACAGTAACATATTTCATTCTGTTGCTTTCAAACATATATAAACACCATGCCTTATTATCCCCTAAGATACAAGTGCACATTCTGAAATTTGATTGTAAGGAAAATAATATAGTCCAACATATTGCTGCTAGACAGTACACTGCTCCTATACAAGCTCTAAGAATCTTCTATACACACCTCTGAGGTCTGTAGCAGAAGTAGAACAAATAATGATCACACTGTCCCCAACTCCAGCACAAGATATAATGAACTTCTTTAAACACCTCTGAGGTTTGTGAGTAAAATTAAACAATTAATGAATAACTATTCTCATCCCTCAACACACACACACATACACACACACACACACACACACACACACACACACACACACACACACACACACACACACACACACACACACACACATGGGCTGCTAATCATGTGTCTCTGGGTTTCTTTTTTTTTTCTTTAATAGCCCACTCATTTTTTGAAGTTTGTCTTTTTAAGTTCATTGAAGAATCCATGGATTCAGGTTGACTTAAAAGGTTTTTGTTGGACAAATGTGGATGCTTCTTCGAGAGAGTCAAATGTTTTCTTTCCTTCTGGCAGGGATAGTCTTATTCCTTCCTTTTTTAATGATTTTAATAGATGGATATATGCTCTTCTTTTGGACATTACAAGGGGTGAAAAGTCATTGTCAAAACTGATAGTTTGGTCACCAAGTTTTAATGGAGCAAGGGACCAGGCAGTTCTTAAAATGAGGTCTTTGTCTTGAGTGGAAATAAATTTTGCAATAATAGATCTTGTATGGCTGTTTTTACTGGATACAGAAGTTGTAGTTAAAGACCTGTGTGCCCTTTCTATCCCAAAGGATAGTGCTTCAGGTAGGTTTAGGATTTTAGGAATCCAAGAAGTCAGGAAATTAATCATATTGTCCCACTCCATCTGCCATAGATTCTTATATTGTTTCTCATGGTTCTATTCTCAATGTTATCCATTTTTTCAATGAGTCTGGTGTTTTCTTGTAGAAGAAAGTTTGCTTTTCTCTCTTTCTGTTAACCTGTAGTTTATATCTATATAGTTACAGAATCTTCTAAAGCAGCAATCTGGGCAGTTTGTTGTTTAAGGACTTAATTTAATAAGGTTATTTGTTTGGTGGTATCTTCTTTTATATTGTCCACTTTTAAGTTTAATTTGTCTATTTTACCCACCAAGTCTTGAACTGTAGTAAGGACTGCCTGTATTTTTTCTTCATTGGAGTTTCTTGCCAAGAAAATTTGGAGCTGTTCATCTTTTGTGAATATGGTTTCAATGTCCCTTCTTTTCGAAAGTTTGACAGGAAAATATGAAAATTTTAGCTTAACAATTGCACTAACTTGCAGCTTATGACTTCCAGAATCTGATTTTAGTAGTTGCAGGTGTTTGTTGTGAACTTAAATAAAAAATCCTGTCAGGAAAAAATGAAGACTGAAGAGCTCAATAACTCTGCTGCGTTCAGCTTGCCATCCAAGCCATGTCCCTCATCTGTGCAATTTTTTCTCATGCTTTCCTAGTTCCTGTTCCTTTGCATACCCAGGAATAGACTCAAAAAATATTTAATAACAACAACTTCAGTCAAATTTACTTTTCACTGTTTAGATCTGGAATCTCACCCTTCTCTGACGTGCTAACATACTTCCTGAAAGTTTGCACCGAACTAAACTTTTTTGAGAGGAGTTCCTCCCCAAACTGTGTCCACTCCTGGGGTGGATTAATTGTCCTGATATGATTCCCATTTCCCTGTTCAAATACCATACTGCCAAGCACAAGACATGTTTGCCTACTATCACTGTTCACCACTCCAACTGGCCAGCAATCTATTCTTCATCTTGTAAGTGTTAGCTGTTCTGACCTCAGTGAAATATACCTTAAACATTTTGTGTGATTCCAACAGAAATTAAGAAGTATAAAAAAATGCAGATACAACTCAGACTGTCGGTAACATGTAAGAAGCTATTAAATGATAAAGATTGCTTAAGTTCTGAGGCTGCACATCTTTTGTGATACACATGCATCTGAAAGCTCCTTATAAGGAACACTGACGTAATAAAGTTTGTAGATTCACCTCCTTATACAATGGACTTAAATATCTCTTTCCTGCACTAAAATGGCAAAATGGCTTTTAGTCATTGCAACAGCTTCATTTCTTCTGTTATTCCAAACAGAATGAGTCCTGTGTCTTACCTATTATCATCACCTAGCAAACAAACTAATAGTCCGGTCCTGCTCACCATCATCAGCCCCCTTTTTTCCATTTTACATGAGGTTGGGCAATATGTCAGCTGTCTGCGCATCCCTCTAATCAGATCCACTCTCCTGCTTTCTCAAAAAGTGATGCCTGCCTGTCTCAGGTCTTCTCTCAAGCAATCCATCCATTGGCTGGGTGTCCTTGCCTTCTCTTGCCTTCTTCTTGCCTTTTCCAAATCTGCTTTATCAGCTTGTCTTCTGCTTTCTTGCACATCAAACCACAATAATCAGGTTTCCTTATCCTTGTCTGTACGTGGGGCTGCTTTGACGTTTGATTTGATGTCTTCATTTCTTCATCTGTCTCACAATGTGCATCCTACTACCTGTCAAAGACATTTGTTCTCCATCACCTTAAAACTTGCTCAGCTGCTCAGCCTTCATTGTCCAGGTTTCTGTGCCATACACATGCACTAGCCATACCATTGTTTTGTGCTCTTTACTTTTCAACCTCTTTGGCATTCTTTTTTCACATATTACTCCTGACCTTTGTGCCAGTTGGCTATGTCCTCTCTCAGTCTAGCTTTGACCTCCTCATTCAGACTTCCTTTCTCCTCAGTTACACTTCCAAGATACCCGAAGCTGCTAATTTGTTCCAGTGTTTTACTTTCTACCTCTGTTTGCATTCCAGTCCCTTATCATTTGCTGAAGTTCTTCTTCAGAGTTTATCTATAATACCACATCTACATACAGAAACTTTGTTGATCTGTCCCTTCTGACTTGTTTGCTGATTTAGTCCATCACCAGTGTGAACAGCAGTAGGCTCAGAGCTGAGATCTGATACACACTAACTCACACTGGGAAACCTCTAGAGACTATGGACACTGTTTGAACTTCTGTGATTGGGACCCTGTACATAGTCAGCACTAATTTTACTTCTGGGATTTTGAACCATTGCATTGCCCTAATCACCTTTCTTGAGACGTTATTGTATGCTTTCCCCATGTCCAGGAATGACCAACTGGACACCTTCCCCATCTCCATCTTCTTTTCCAGTGTCTACCTCACTGCAAACACTGGGTCAGTATGACTACATCCCAAATGGAATCTGAACTGCTCATATACCATCTCACTTTCTATTTCTCTGCATATTCATTTATCAGTCACCCTCAATAGCACTTTTCTGCAGTGTGACAGTACAGTTGCATAAGTCCTACCTACCTATAGCAGTAGATGTTTGTAGAACACACTGCCTTACTAGCATATGGGTAACAGTGCCCTGCCACCCTATCTCTAGCAGTCTATCAAACCTCAGAACCTACCTCCCCCTACCTGTCTGTGAGTGTGACGAACTTATCACCTGCAAGGACAGGGACTTCCTTTCTGACCCGCAGACAGGACCCATTCAGTTTTCTACCATTCAGAAGGAAGAGAAAATGAAAGTACAAACTTGAGAAAACCTAATGTTCCAAACCAAAAACAACATACTCACATACACAAAACAAAATTCCTCAGATCAAAACTCAGTGGCAACTCCAACACCAAACTATGCACATCTAAAGGGGTTGATGTTGGGTGGGTATTGCCAATAAGTCAGTGTGCTCTACAAACATCTACAATTACAGGTAAGTAGTACATATGCAACTGTACTGCATTCAACAAACATACTGCCTAACTGGCATATAGGTAGATTTCCAAAGCTTACAGCCTGGGAGGACAATGGATAAAGGTGCGGTAACCGCTGGAGAACAGTCCTAGTGAAGACTACTCAGGATTTAGCAAAGGCATTCAGCAGATATCAACAGAGGTCCAAGTTGCTGCCTCTGGAATACTTCTAGAGTCCACTCTCTTCCAGTATGCTGTTGAAGAGGAAAAAACTGGTGGGATGTGCCTTTACCTTGCTTGCATATGCCTTGCCATTGTTGGTGTAACAAAAAGGAATACTAAAGTACAAAGAACAACCAGCATGCAATGGTTCGATTAGAGACAGCCCTTCTTCACCCCTCTGTAAAAAATAAAAAAACTCTCAGCCTTCTTGAAATTTTTCATTCTGTCAGTATAGCACATGAGCTGACGATGCCCATCCAAGGTTTGAAATATCTTCATAACTTTATTCTTAAGTTCTGGGAAGAACACAGGCAGGTTAATGGACTGATTGAAGATGAATGACTTTAGGCATGAAATAGGGATTAGTGTGCAACATAACACTATCTATGTTGAAAATAAGGTAAGGTTATCCCACCATGAAAGCTTTCAGCTCAGAGACTCACCTTGCAGACATCAGAGCAATAAACAAAACACTTTTCCATGTTAAGAACTACAGATAAGCCTGAGCAGTAGGTTCAAATGCTGGCAAAGTCATTTTCTCCACAACATAGTTCAGATTCCCATGAAGGAAGAATTTGCTTGCGAGGGAGTCTCATATGCAGTATTCCTTTCATGAACTGTTTTACCAAAAGAGAAGAATAAAGAGGAAATCCATTGGCAGACAAGCAGAGATGACTGCTAAGTGCACTTGAATAGAAATATACATGAAGCCAGCCTGAAGTAGCTCACACAAATATTTCAAGACCAGAGGTATGTTAACCTTGAGGAAACCCTCTGTTCCCATTTAGGCATGACTTAGAAAACCTCATCTATTTGTAAATATAAGATTTTCAAGTAGCAGGTGTTCTGGCCTTCTTAAATACCTGCTGCATATCCACATGAAACAAGTGCCAAAATGGAATCAACATTGAATCATCCAGGCTGTCAGTTGTAGTTACTCTAAAGTGGGGTACAGCAGTCATCCCTGAGACTATGTGAGCAAATCCAGAGTGTAAGGAAGTCTATGGTAATTGTACTTGGCCAATATCATTGTAAGGGAAACCAATATTACCTGGCCAATATGGGCTCATCACAATGATCTTTGGAATTTCTTACTGAATCTTCAGAAGTACCTTGTGAATCAGATAAAAGGTAGAACACATACAGTGACATTCCTGTCCAAAGGAACAAGAATGCATCTGTCCTCCAAGCATGGCTGCAAGGATGTCTGGAACTGAATTTCTCCAGCTGTCTGTTTTCAAAGAAAGCAAACAGATCTATGTAAGGCTAACACCCCAGCTATGGACTATATCTTGGAACACCACTCCCTTTGTCTTCTACTCATGAGGGTCTGCCCAGGAACTGCTAGGTCTGTCTACCACAATGTTATGATCTGACAAAACGTATGATGCCTGAAGAGTCAGTGAATGCTCCAGACATGCCTTTAAATGTGCCACATATGAAGATGGGCTGGTGGTATCATAAGCATCATGGACACCATAAGTCCTAGAATTTTTAGAAATTCTCTGGCTCAGGCAAAGTTTCTGCAGGTGAATTCCTGAAATGCTATCAGGTAAGATAGGACTTTGACTTTGGGAATAAACGATCACACTTTTGCTTGAGTTAATAAATCACCCCAGGAAGATGAGTTTTTGCAAGGGTGTCCAACACGACTTCTGAAGGCTCAACTTACACCATAGCTGGAAGAGTAAGGTTGAGACCTTTTCTAGAGATTCCAAACACCTGGATACAGAATGTGCACAGATCAGTAAGTGATCCAAGTTAGGAAAGATGTGAATGCCAAGAGTCTGGCAGTGAACCACTACCAAAGCAAGGCATTTGGTAAACACTACAGGTGCCATAGGTGGATAGCTAAAAAGGCAATGCATAGAACTGCAAACCTTACACCACAAATACTAGATATGTCCTGAAGTGTTGAAGAAAGGGTATAAGATGATACACATTCTTCAGGTCCAGTGCCACCATGAATCTGCAGTCTTGCAGGAGAGGAAGCACTGCCTGAGTGGTGAGCATCTTGAACTCAGGGACCTTAACAAAGTATTCAGAAAGGATAGGTTCAGCCCAGTCTCCAGAACACCTCACATGTAGAAAGAAAGAAAGAAGATTCTGGAGTAAAAACTATTCATTTTGTCTCTCTCTCTCTCTCTCTCTCTCTCTCTCTCTGCAGGAGGAACTGGTTCTATGGCCCCTACGTAGAGCATTTCCTGGAGTATAGAAGGGACTAGCAAAGTCTGGCCTGACAAATCCTCACTAGATTTTACCATTAATCATTGACTATACTATTTTCTTCCTTTCTGGAGTTGGTTTGCCGCTTGAAAAGTGGACAGTTGTTGGTGTTTTATTTAAATATTGGAAACAGTATCTTTCCCAGAGACCTTTTTTTCTCAACAGGCAACTACGCAACAGACTCTTCTAAAGTATACATACACCTCAACATAAACTTCCACAAATACACTGGTAGTTAACACTTTAGAAGTTACCCTGCTGGCCTGTACCAGCTTCTTTCCCTGAAATTCCAGTCAGTTGGTTAAAATTTCTAAGGGACTAAAGTTGGAATAGGTCTTCATCAGGCAGAAAATCATTCATCAGAGAAGAATTGCAAGTTTATTCAAAATATCTTCCAATGCAGTGAACAATGGAGACAATGTAGCCATATCAGGGGCCACATCCTTGAAAAGATTGTATACCCTGCTGATGTTGGGGGCAGCTGATGATTGATCCCAAAAGTGCTGGTCAGCCAATGGAAAATAAAATCTCTATTTAGATTACTGAATCTGTTCATCTTCAGAAGAAGCAGACTGATTTTCTGAAACCTCAGATTCCAGATTCTGTACAAAATCAGGAACCTAGGGTGGTTCACTGGGGAGAGGACCACCACCACCATCGGTCAAAACCCACTTTTGCACCTAATAGTCACTGGCTATAATGGAGCTAACCATATCTATGAGCTAAGGTAAAACGCAGTCTGAGACTGTTGCCCTGCAATGTGGTGGGTCATCTGTCCTTTTTATGCATGTACTACACTAGTGGGAGAATTCTGGGGGAGATGCATCAGCAGTGGCAACAGATTCTGTACCCCTGACTTCCCCTGCAACTAAAGCATTTGCTTTTCCAGTAGCTGAACCAGGCAGTTGTACAGCCCTGTAGAAAGTGTCTGACGCTTATGTCATACACATTTGTAGTAATAATATCACACCCGGAGTAAGAAGATGAGTGGTCTGATATTCTGCATGAAGCTAGGCTACTCAGAGTCACAAGTTGTAGGCTGCCATAGATATATTTATATAATTTTTAGGTGCATAAGGGGTATGTCGAAGAAACTAGCCAGCTCAATACCAAATATTGGGTGCACAATCAGACCAGGAAAAATATGGACAAATCCCACTATTGTCCCTCTAAATAGCTACCTAAAGGCTATTCTAACAGATACTGTTCTGAACATTGCACTGAGAAAATGACAATATTTTAGTAACAGTTCAAAGCACAAAATATGAACACAAATGTCCCCTATTTTCAAGGGGTTAGTTCCAGTCAAAATGAATGGATACAACCTAAAACAGAATTAGACAAGAAATAAATCATAACTGATGAACAATTTCTTTCATAAATGTTTAACATGAAAATGGCACCAAAATCATTATTTAAAAAGAACATTTAAAATGCTGCAATCCTATTCAGTCATATTAAATAATCATAACCTCAAAGAAAAAAGTGCAATATCGTGAAGTTTTCCTGTCAAAACTTCCAAATTAAGTTTTTTATCAACAGGCCTTACTGTGTTAGTTAAAGTAAAAACAGAAGCATGTACAAAATTTCAAATCAGAAAAAAACAAAGTAGCAAAATTTACTATTCAAGTACTAATAGAAAAAAAAATGCAGAGAGAGGAAATAAAAAACAAAAGGGTTTCTTATCTGAGCTCAGCAGCTGTAAAGTCCAGAGTTAGAAGGAGTTTTCTAAGAGATCCTTTTTACTACTGCACTAGAAAACTGAATGGATCCTGTTTGTGGGTTTGAAAGGTAGTCTTTGTCCTCACAGGTGATTTGTCCACACAGCCACAGCCACACACCCACAGATAGGTAAGGGGAAGAGTTCTAAGGTTTGATAGACTGACAGAAATAGGGTAGCAGAGTACTACTGCCCATGTGCCTGTAAGGCAGTGTGTTTGTTGAACATGTTTAGTTCCTCTGTACTGCCTCCATTACCAAACTCATATCACTTAAGAACTCAAAACCAAGGAGACATCACTTTAGCAGGAATAGACTTTGGTTTGGTCCTGGGTAAAAAACAAAGTTCAATAAACTCTTCTACACCGATTAGATCCAACACCCCCCCCCCCCATGTATAAGATGAAAATAATTACTCAGTGTTCACAACCAATTTACCTGAATATCTGAAACAAATATGTTTACCTTGCCTATCCATCTACTCCCTATCCTTACCACTACTTTACAGTATATAACACATAAGAGTCCTGCTGTTTATATTCTACAAGTAACTTCACTTCCTTGCCCAACAATTACATGAGGCTCCTTTCATTTTCTATCCCTACAAAGTAATATGACATAATCCATAAACCTCCCTGTACCTGTTTTTCATATCTCTCTCTCTATGTATGTATATGTATATATATATATATATATATATATATATATATATGTATATATATATATATATGTATATATATATATATCTATGTATATATATATATATATATATATGTATATGTATGTATATATATATATCTATATATATGTATATATATGTATATATATATATATATATATATATATATATATATATATATATATATATATGTATATATATATATATATATATATATATATATATATATATAAAAGCATACACACACAGTGTAACTCCTTTCCTTTATCTACTGCATTTGAGTAATGCCTTACTCTCTTTTATTTTCCATGCCCAGCAATCATATATATTTTAATAGATTGTTCTTTCTGTATTATTTTATCAGTAGAAACATTATGCTAAGTGGTGTTATGACAGTGTACAAGCACTTTACTGATTGTTGAGTGGCATCTACTTAAGACTGTGTTGTTTGATGCTGTGTACATACCATCTGTACTTTTGTTGTTTGATGCTGTGCACATACCATCTGTACTTGTGTTGTTTGATGCTGTGTACCTAACATCTGTTCTTGTGTTGTTTGATGCTGTTTACATGCCATCTGTACTTGTGTTCTTTGATACTGTGTATATACCATCCGTGCTTGTGTTGTTTGATACTGTAAACATACCATCTGTACTTGTGTTGTTTGATAATGTGTACATACCATCTATACTTGTGTTGTTTGATACTGTGTACATACTATCTGTACTTGTGTTGTTTGATGCTGTGTACATACCATCTGTACTTGTATTGTTTGATACTGTGTACATACCATCTGTACTTGTGTTGTTTGGTACTGTGTACATACCATCTGTGCTTGTGTTGTTTGATGCTGTGTACCTACCATCTGTACTTGTGTTGTTTGATGCTGTGTACATACCATCTGTACTTGTGTTGTTTGGTACTGTGTACATACCACCTGTGCTTGTGTTGTTTGATGCTGTGTACCTACCATCTGTACTTGTGTTGTTTGATGCTGTGTACATATCATCTGTACTCTTGTTGTTTGATGCTATGTACCTATCATCTGTATTTATACTTCTCTGCATGCTTGCTCTTATATTATCCCATGTAGTGTTGATACTGAATCTTCTTGTTTTTCTGCTGGTATTTCCCCTAGGCTGAGTCTGAATCTGTCTAACAGGATCATTGCTCAACAAATTATAAAGATAGACAGATAGATAGATAGATAGATAGATAGATAGATAGATAGATAGATAGATAGATAGATAGATGGATAGATAGAAATATACATACATACATACATATCCATTTATATATACAAAGTGTATAAGAATTTGCCTTTGTAAGTTAAGTACTTTACACACACACCAGTGTCCCTAAGAGGTGTTGAAACTACAGCAAACACACCAAGCTTCTCCAAAGCAAGCTCACCTGAAACATGAAACCTGGCAAAATCTTCTGACTCATCACAGTTTCCAGCTCTCAGCTTCTATGTGCAATGGCCCTGGATGCTAGGATGTGAGATTAATGGTTGTAGGAAGACTGGATGGAGGGCAAAAACAGTATAAACATTTCTGAACTCCATTACATGGTCACCATTATACATACATGGTCACCATTATACATAGTCACCATTATACATGGTCACCATTATACATAGTCACCATTATACATGGTCACCATTATACATAGTCACAATTATACATGGTCACCATTATACATAGTCACCATTATACATGGTCACCATTATACATAGTCACCATTATACATAGTCACCATTATACATGGTCACCATTATACATAGTCACCATTATACATGGTCGCCATTATACATAGTCACCATTATACATGGTCACCATTATACATGGTCACCATTATACATGGTCACAATTATACATAGTCACCATTATACATAGTCACCATTATACATGGTCACCATTATACATAGTCACCATTATACATGGTCACAATTATACATAGTCACCATTATACATAGTCACCATTATACATAATCACCATTATACATAGTCATCCCATATTATTCTTTTCTTCTTTTGCGGGCTTTCAGTTGCCTCCTGCACCTGCTCTGTCTTGCTGGACTCCCTTGTCCAGTTAATTGTTATAACTTGTTTCCTAAAAAAATATGCAATTCTTGAACTTCCTCAAAAAGTTCAACAGCAGCAATAACAACAAAAACAACTATCATCACCATCATCATCACCATCACCATCTTAGACTTCTCTATAAGAGAAGAATTACTCATAGATCACACCTGTTATAATTATTTCTGAACTGTATTTTTATTTGGACTAAGGTTTGCAGATCATTTCCAGCCACAGCCAAGGCCACAGGGGCAACCATGCGGACTACATGCAGGGATAATTCAGAGACATTAATAAGCATAATGTTTTGGCACATGTGATGAAATCAAGATTCCTTAAGGAAACCCATATAGATGTAGGAAGAACATGCAAAACCCATGCAATATGTTCAACTTTCTATAATAATACTTTTCCCCCAAAACTCCTCCCAATTCAGTTTGACCATTTTGTACCTTTCATTTTTCTCCTTCCTCAGTTTTGGATGTAACTTTAAAATGTGTCATGCAGTACATTTATGAGTCAAACTCTCTCCATTATTGATTCTTTACTTTCATGCAAACAAATTATTTTATTACCATACCACTCAACTGTACAGATTTTTGTCTCATATTTTTGGTCCGTTTTTCATAAAATTATGTTTTTCTGGCAAATTAGTGACAACTCATTAAAGATTAAAGTTAGAAAATAATGAGAGATATTTGAGTTTCAGATTTCATACCCTTCAAAAAAGTCATGCTAATGCAAAACCTGTTATTCTATCAACTTTCTACATTTGTAAGAGCAATATTTAAAATTGTCCCTATTTTTGGGCCCTTGTCCCACTTTTATATATGGCTTTGTCCAGATTTCTTGCTCTAAGAGGTTGAGAAGTATGTTAATTACCCACCTCAATTTCACATCGCTCAGTACACAAACACACACACACACACACACACACACACACACACACACACACACACACACTTGTGTTTCACTTCTCTAGGATGATTTTTGATATTGATCTTGTATGTGACTGCAGGAAGTGTTTCTTTGCCATATTATCTGACTAGTAACATTCGCTCACAAGTCTTAGTGGTCAGAAGCTACTTCACAATGAAAACCCAGTATTATTATCTTGTGCAGCAGTTAAAATGGTACACAAAATCAGATTGTTAATCCAACCACAATTTTGAGATGAAAACTTTGTTGAACCCTCAGCTGTAGCGGTTTGCCTACAATTAAATTATTAGAGGCCTACACTGTGAGCATTACAAGTGGTGTGAAGCTGTAGTTTTAATAATACTGAGCTATACTGCTTATACAATGTATGAAGGGAAGTGTAGTCTGTTCCACTAACAGGACTTGTAGTAGCTACTGTGGTATCAAAATGATTTATTTTATTTATTTATTTTATTTTTATTTTATTTTATTTTACATTTGTTGACCGGGCTAGTCTAGCTGGATATATTTCCATTTTCAGTAGAGGCCCGGGGAGAAAAGCTCCACATAAAACATAACAATGAAACATATTGTTAATAAACACATAGAATAAAAAATAAGAAAAAAATTAGTAATAAAAAATTGGTAATAATAATAATAAATTGGTGATAAAATTAACAAAAATTAAGGCACATCATCAATAGAAGTCATGACTAGAGTTAGGTCAGTTTGAAAGCTTCTTACTTAATACAAACAGGCTATGCCATAAGGCTCCTACTATAATAAGAAAAAGTACAAGAGGGTAGAGAAGAAGGAGGAAAAGTGTAAGGTAAAAAGAAAGGGAAGAGACAGTAGTCAAGAAATGAGAGAAGAAACGAAAAAAGACAAACAAGAGGAGATGGGAGAGGTGAGAGAAATAGGTCAGAGCATAGAAGGACTACAAAGGAAAAGAAAAGGTAATTGCTAAGTATAAGCACAAAGTAGGGTTAAAGGTCGAGAGAGGGGGGGGGAGAAGTCAGTCAGGTGTTCTACATGAACAAAGCCAGTGATTTTGGAAGTACAGTTTGATTTGTTGTTTGAAGAGGGGTAGGGATGTGATTAGAGTTATATCCCTAGGTAGCAAATTCCATACTCGGCCTACAGTGTTAGTGAATAAAGAGTCACCAGCTAAGTTGTGAGCTTTTATGGGTTTGATCAAGAGTTTACAAGAGGAACGAAGGGAGGTAAGATTGTTATAAGGGAGTAAAAACTGTGATAGAATAGGGGTGTTATCAGGTTGGTACAGAATTTTGTGGGCAATAGTAAGTTGTGAGATTATAAGATAGTTTTGTAGTTCTAGCCAGCCTAAAAGTTTCAAATTAAGGCAGTGATGGGTTCTGAAAGGGTTACCAGTGGCGAAGCGGGCAATGTTATTGTAGCAAGTTGCTAGTTTGTTTAGGTGAGTTTTCCTGAGGTTAGTGAAGATAGGAGAGGCGTAAAAGAGAGTGGATATGAGATGGGAGTGGGCAATAGTAGCTTTAGCAGATGGGGTGAGAAATGGTTTAATACGGTATAAGGATCCAATCTTTCTGTTTACTGATTTGATGGTGTTGTTGATGTGTTGATCAAAAGAGAAATTGTTATCAATGGTTATTCCTAGCAGTTTAGTTGTAGAGTCTGGAGAGATGACAGTGTTGTTGTTTGACAGGATGGTGAAGTTTAATGGGGAGGTACAAGTGGTGGGGGTGAAGAGGAGAAGTTTAGTTTTTTTAGCATTAAGGAGGAGGTATCATCTAGTAAACCATGTTTCTACTGTGTTGAAGATATTTTGGGTTAGTGATATTAGGTCAGAAGAGGAGGATGCTGAACATATAATAGTGGAGTCATCAGCGTATTGAATGCAGGTGGCTTGAGGAATTACAGAGTGGAGATCATTAATATAGAGGGAGAAGAGAAGTGGGCCAAGAATAGAGCCCTGAGGGACTCCAATAGAAATGGGCAGTAAGGAGGAGATGTGGTTGTCCCAAAGAATGGCTTGTTGTCTATTGCTGAGATATGAACTAAACCATTTTATGGTAAGTTTATCAAATGAGAGGGATTCAAGAATGTTAATTAAAGAAGAGTGGTTAACCATGTCAAAAGCTTTTGAGAGGTCAATGAAAAGAGCAGAAGAGAAAAGGTTATTATTGCGATTGCTGTTGATAGTATCAACAAAGGAAAGGAGGGCAGTGGTGGTGCTATGGTGGGGTCTAAAACCATGTTGACAGTTAGCTATAATATTGTGTAGGGAGAGATACTGTACAAGTTGCTGATGAATACATTTCTCCATAATCTTAGCTAAAGGTGAGAGAAGTGCAATTGGTCTAAAGTTAGAGTAGTCAATAGAGTTACCGCCTTTGTGTAGTGGGATAATATGAGAGACTTTCCAGATGTCAGGGATGGTTCCTTCTTGGATGGTCCTATTTATGAGTATAGTTATTGGGTATGCAATTTCTTTGGCTGCCTTTGCAGAAAAAGGGAAGGGAGCTTGTCAGCAGAGGGGGTACAGGGTTTCAGTTTGAAGATAAGTCTATAGATGAAGGAGGTAGAGATAGGTTGTAGAGAGAAGTTGTAAGAAGAGTCTACTAGATTGGTTGGAGGGTAGAAGCTATTAGTGTTCAGTTGACTAGCAAGAGATTGAATGGTTTCAGTAAAGAAAGAGTTAAAAGCATTTGCAGTTTGGTGAGGGGTGTCTGGGTCAGCATTTAGTGGGGAGGGAGTTTTGGCTGTTCCTGGTGATAGGAGTCTATTGATTGAGGACCAAAATTGTTTTGGTTTATTAAAATGGGTTTCTTGTAGTTCACAGTAGAACTTTCTTTTGTCAGTGATTATAGCTTTTTTGGTAAGGTTTCGAAGTTGGCGAAAATGAAGAAAATCAGAGCTGATTCTGTGGCATCTCCATTTGGCCCAAACCTTGTTTTTAGAGAGGATTAGTTTCTTAGTTTCATTTGAGAGCTATGGGGCTGTATTCGACTTCATTCTAATGGTACGCTCAGGAGCATGTTTATTCAAAATGGAAAGAAAAGTAGAATTAAAGAATAATACTGCTTCGTTAAGTATTTTTAAGGGGTTCCAGTTACAAGCTCTGAGTTTGTTTTGAAATAGGTCAGTTTTAAAGTGTTTGGTAGAACGTATTTTTCTTATATTAGGGAGGTGTAGATAGTCAGTCTTCTCTCTTGTAATATAGGTTAAGCAATGATCACTGAGGTCATTGGGCATAGTTCCTACTTTATATGTGATGTTAACTTTGTTTATGAGTATCCAGTCTAAAATAGTCTGTTTTTACTTAGTTCATTAAGCCTTGTAGTAGAGGTAATGGTTTGGGTGAAACCATTTAGGTTAATGCGAGAGGTGGGATTGTCAGCGTTAATAGTATTCCAATCTATGTTAAAGTCACCAAGAATTATAGTTTCTTGGGGGTAGTTGATGGAAACCCAACTAAGAAAGTCTTCTATGATAGGTATATTGTTACCAGGTGGTATGTACATGCAGATGATGTAAAGGGCTTTCTTTGCATTTAGTTGGAGTTTAGTGATGATGGCTTCCACTTTACTGTCCTGGGTTGGACAGGCTGAAAGGGTAGAGATGTTGAGATGATTCTTAAACAGAATCGCTACTCCACCACCCTTTCGTTTAGTACGGTCAAGCCTTAGTATATTATAGCCTTGGGGTATAATTTCAGTGTCTTTGGTGGCTGGCTTAAGCCAGGTTTCAGAAAGACAGAGAATGTCAAAACAGTGAGTGTCTAGGAGGGCATGTAGGTAGGGTACTTTGTTGTTTTCACTACATATGTTAAGATGCCCTAAGAGAAGGGTATTATTGGAGATTGGTCTGGATGTTTGAAGAGAAGGGTTCATGGAGCCAGGGTTGGGGTGAACATCACCGTCTTGTAAGGTAGGATCATCAGGTGTGGGTGTAAGGTTGCTCTTTAGAAGGGTTAGAGGTTTCACTTTTTTATCTGAGGGTAGGGTGTAGGTGAGGTGAGAATGCCTATGGAATTTAGGTAGGTTGTAGCTAGAGGTGGAATTGACATTTAGGAATGAAGTGAGAGTAGTGTGGAAGGTAGAAGTATGTTTCTGTATGTGGATTGGCTGAATATTGAGTGGGTATTCTATGAAGGAGAGGAGGTAAGTAGAGAAAAGTGTAGTTAAGAGTAGAACTGAGAGTATAAACAGTGTGGATAAGTTGAGGGTCATTTTTACGAGTAAGTGAGGTAGAAGTGATTATAAAGTAGAGGTATATGATTAGGGTTTGCAAGGTGGTAGTATATGTATAAGTTGAAAAGAAAAATAATATAGAAGTAAGACAAGTGAATAGGGATATTAAAGTATATACAAAAAAAGAGGGACAGGTTAAGTGAGTGGAATGAAATAGAATAAGAGATAATAGAAGAGGAGAGAAGCAGGTCTTAGGATAGGAGGGTTAGTAAGCAAAAGAGGAAAGTAGGAGGAGGATGTGGGGTGTGGAGAGGGGAGGGGTTCAATTTTGGCGGGAAGCAGGAGGATAGGATGGTAGGGTAATGGGTGGGACTAGAGATGTATAAGGTTAGGACCCCTGGGGGTGGGTGGGAATTGGGGGTAGGGAGGGGAGCGGAGTGAGCCTGCAGGGCGAACGGAGCGGGACACACAGAGTAGACCAAGGAGGAAGGAAAAAGTATCAGAGAAAGCTAGGTAAGTCAAGGTAAGAGAAGGTAGCCTACAAGGACAGGATAAGAGAGAATATCAAAAGGAGGAGAGGGATAGGGGTAGGAAAGGTGAGAATAGAAGAATAAGGTAGAAATAAATACTAGTATAATGATTATAGATGGGGATAGGGTGACATCTAGTGTGCAAAAGCGGAGGTGCAGTAAGCATACAAAGGAGCTTCCAAACGTAGAACTAGACTAATGGGAGAGAGAGCATAAGCTAAGTAGCAGTCCAAGGAGAGTGACAAGTATGTGATTACCTTATACTTTGCTGTAGTACCTTTAGACAAATCTGTGTACCACATAAGTCACAATGAACCTCTCATAGTTTAGGGCAGGGCATTCTGAGGAAGCACGATCTTTTGCAGCCAAATACATTCAATTGTCCTAAAGCCAGCCCTGCACGCACACATATTTGGTTGTCCTATGCTTGCTCATTGTTTACTTTGTCATATTTCTTTTCTTCATAATTCTTGAAGGACAATAAAAGCTGGTGCATTGGTCTGGCACAGAGGGCTTGATATGTGAATGAGTCTATTGTATGTTTTTAGTACTGTTTTCACTATTCCCCACTGTTGTTTGATCATAGAGTTAGTATAGTTAAGTGAAAGAGATGTGGGAGAGTCAAATTTCCCCACCTTCCCCCTCATAAGGCATGCATGGCTTATTTAGTTTTTTTTAGTTGCATTTTATTTGATTTATAAAAACTTAACAAAATGTTACACATAGAAAACTAAAGGGACTAAAAAACATGTTCACTGTTTTTGTCTTGCTGTGTATATAAAAAAACAAGATCTTCTAGTTTCTCATTTTTTTTTTTTTAAATATATGTCCTGAAAAGACTTGAAACTGCCTCAAAATGTTTCACAGCACTGAGACGTCCTTTTCTGGATTTGTCACAAAGTTATTGGTTCATCTGCAGATAAAGCTTACTTTTCTTGATTTCCATAACAATTATATCCTTGAATTTCTGAGTCAGGGTTTGCATAGGTATTTTTATACCCCAAGCAGACTTCAAAGAATGTTTCCTCAGGCAGATAGCAAATTTTGGAGGTGTGATGGGGAAGAAACATATAACTGGGATTTTTTTTTTGAAAGTGTAATAAGATGTCAGCTTTAACAAAAATCATTACAGAGATTCTGCCAGAAATATTTGGGTAGCAAATGGCTGCAAGTAAAGAAATGATTCTTTTCAGCCAGTACACATTATCTGAATTGTCTAGATGTAGGAAATCCTTAAGTTTAATTCTGTTGGCTGACAAAAAAGCAATGAATAGGCAATGGAAATCAAAACCTAAACCAACTGTATTTGAAGTATTGACTATTACAAATGAGTTAAAAGAAATGGAAGAGGGAGCTTTACAAAAGTGAAAAAGCAAATTACATAGAAGAAAACAGAAATTGTAGGAACAATACATGCATAATAATGTTCAGGAGGAGTGAGTTAAAGGGAAGGTGGGAATTGAGTGATTAATGTAATGTTGGACTGAAAGACAGTTGTTATAAAGAAAGAAAAGCATGTAATGTATAATATGAATACTCATAAGGTTTGCTTTCTTTTCTATTAACATATGTGTTCTTATGTCTTACGTGATATTTTAATAAAGGTGTTTAAAAAATGTTACTCATGGAAGAGATGTCCAATTAAATACAAAGAGAGCTGCATATATGTTTTTTTTTTCCTTTTTGAAATGCTAAACTACCATGCATTTATATTATTGTTTAGTCAGCTTACCATTGGCTTTAGAGATTCAGCTTCCCCTGTGGATTCTTCCTTTTCCTGGGCCACCTCAGTGGGAAACATTGCTGTGTATCTCTTTGCTGGTTGGGTCCCATTCCCCATACAAAAAGGTCTTATCATCATCAGGCTATGCTTTGCCGCCATGATTGGTGAGAACAGAGGAGAAGCCATGGCCATCATACTGTGGCAAAGCTGAGATTTATTTTTACAGCCCTTATCTGTATACTCTATTAAGACTTACTGTTAGAGGTCATTTCCTGCAATTAGGTATAGGCTTGGAGCATCCCCCACCCTAAGTGTAGCCCTTTTAGCATTCTTATCCCCTGGCATTCATTCTGCATCCTGGCCTCTTCCGGACTATAAAGAATAACCTACCCTACCAGCACATGACCACGCCCCTCCTCCAACAGCATTAAGGAAGTACAGCTTTATCATGCCACCAGCCCACCTGCCAGATCCAGCAGGTAACTGGGCTGCTAATCGACCTCAAGTCACCTTACACCTAGTCAGGGATTATGTCTCTATGCCATTGGAGCTGGTAGATGTACATTATTGTATAATTATCAGATTGATATCTATACCACAACTGACAAGATATTATTTTTATGTAATCACACTCAGTTACACATGTATAATATAATGTGTACGCAACAGCTATCTAAATATGACTTGCTGCTGATACTGATATTGATACTGTAAGTCACTGGTCACAGGGATGACTGACCATACAGCCATTTAACAAATACATTAATAAATAAATAAATGTCACACACTGCAGTGTGGCTAGCTAAGTGATAAGGCTGTATCTGTCTCAGATGAGACTCCCCTTATGCTTTCTTTTGTCAGAAAGTGGAAAACAAAATAATGCAAAAGGAAAATCCACAGGGCTTTTAACTACCCCAGAAATCTGACCTTGGCTAACCCATATGCATTCACTACAAATTAGTAACAGCAAAGGCTAATTTTCAAGGTATTTGGCATGAACTTCAACACATAATAAATACTACTGTCCGCAAGTCACTTATAAGAAGAGACTGTGTTAGTCCAGGGCATTGCTATTGGGTGGAAATTCCTTCCATGCTTTTCTTTAAAAAACAGGCAAGTTAGCCACATTAAAGTCTTTTTTAGTTAATAACAGAATTAAATGCATTTTCATAATAACTGGTTTCATCTAGCTAGTGAATCTAGTTGACCTGAATGGAGAACAGTCCATTAAAACCAATCAATCCATTATGCCTGACTCCTGTGTTAGAGACAATTAAGTGTATATTAGTTAAGAAGAGTAGGTGTGTCACCACACATGGTAATACATGTTATATCTGTTTTGGGTATATATTACATCGTTGAATGCACAAGAGTTCGAACGAGGTAATATCAAACCAGGAAGTTCGAAATGCAAGAAGTACGGCAACACAGAACAGAGATTTTTTTTTCCCAGGGAAAAAAAATCGCTGTTCTGGTACAAAAACAAAAAAAACATGTACACTTTAAACTTGTGCTAATGTGGGGGCCTCACCCCCCTACTTAAATATATCAACTCTGAGATCGCACCAAAGTGGAGGAAATAGCAAAGCCGCGAAAACAGCCCACCAATTTTTTTTCCCTGGGAAAAAAAATCGGTATTCCGCAACTTTGCTACTTTCACAGTTCGAACATATGGGTTCGATATTATGACGTTTGGACTCCTGTGCGTTCAACATCGTAATATAGACCCTCTATTTCAATACAAATGTATAACACTGATGCACTTATAGCCAGATCTGACACTGGGTAGAGTTTGCAAACACATGGGACTGTTGAGTGGTCCTTGCAGTACTATAAACTAAGTCGTCTAGTGCCTTGTTTAGTTCTGACTCTGACTCCCACCTCAACTCTAAGTTGAGTAGCAAAAAAAGTGGACTTGTAGTTAAAGATATTTCTCCTGCTATGAAATTGTTTGCTACAGTTAAAGTATCATACGTGAAGCAGTTCAGTACTTACTCTGTGGCCAAAATATGGTATCAATATTCTTTTCTGAACACCAACACTACACTTCTGCACTACCAGTATTTGCCAATCAAGCTCCTTAAGACCTTGAGCCGAGGGTATCCACCCTATTTCCCCATCCTGGCTACACCTCTGGACCAAAAGCTAACTTAAAAAAGTAATTTCTGGTGTAAACATGATTACACAAACAAATTATTCTGCTGCATGACTCCCACGTTTCACTGTTTTATGCCATTAATATGTAGCATCTTACTAAATAATTCCATCTCAGTGAAAATAAGTACAACAAAGACGTTTCTCAATATGCAATTTCATTTGTCAATCCACTTTGATGAGCTTGTTTTTATCAACAATTGTTAACAAAACAAATACTTGTTTTATAGCTTATTGAATATACTTTAATATAAAACAGTACGATTATGTTGGGCTGGACATTTTTGAAATAATGAAAATATTCTGTTTGAATAATGGTGATATAGTGATTCTCTAGAGTAATTTGCAAAATGCAGTCCTAACAAACCAATCCTTCAGTTTTTCCCATATAACTGAAAAATATATGACATAAAGAGTGAAAGAGATATGTTCCCTTCAAAATATTTTCATATTTTGTTTTTTTTATTACATTGATTGTACACAGATCTCTTAGGCTGGTTCTTTGTAGTCTGGTCTATTGCTTCTATCTCACTACTTCCTGCCCTATGGAGAACTGTCAAACTGTCCTAAAATGTAATCCCAATGAATGTACTGACTGCTAGTCTTAGCTTATTTATAGTAAGTTACACTTACTACAAATATCTGTGGCTTTCTGTACTGACTGCTAATCTTAGCTTATTTATGGTAAGTTACAGTTGCTATAAATGCCTGGGGCTCTTTGTACTGAATATTTAACATTTGTTCTCTTTTATTCATTTTCCAGTTATGCAGGATGAATATGAAAAAAACATGCTTTTTTTCTTCAGATATATCAAACAAAAAACAGAAAGTTATTTTTGTTTCACTCTGCCTATAGTACATTATTATTACAAAGAAATTAATAAGAAAAAGCAGGCCAAACCTTTATTAATTTGACAAGGCAACATTTGTTTGGAACAACACTACATATTACAATCCAATATAAACATGCACATTGGTACAAGGTGCTGATTATTTCTTCTTCCCTTCCACTCCATTCTCTTGCACTAATCACTAAGAATGTGTTTTTTTTCTTCCAGACTCCACATATAAAATCTTAAAACCTTCAATTTTCATATTTTAGGTAAATACCCTTTATCCCATATCTCCATTCTGCCATTGTCTACCTTGACCCTTGTAATACAAACATTAGAATTTCCTCCCCATTGTTCAGCTGACATTGCACATCATCTATCTGGTCTCCTGTCAGTAACTGGAGCTGTTATGCACACCGTTACGGTTATGCATCGAAGCATTGTATTAACTTCAGGTGTTAACATGTATCTTTGTGCCTGATTTTGTGATACATGTACTTTGTGAGTGCTTTTGAAAAACAGAACTGCAACACAGCAAACAACAAATGACAAAATTTGTCTTGATTCAGATTTTGAAAGAAGTTTTATTTTTCTTTTCCTTGTTGTAGATTACATCTATTATGGAGCCATTGTCTATGGGCACTTTTGAAAAGAATGAAAATATTTCCATTAAGTAAGTATACCTAACTAACTAGCGGTATTATTATTAATAACAACAATTATTAATAACTTTTCAAACTACAGTAACTAAACCTAAAAATGTGTCTTAAATACCCTAAGAGACATTATCATGTAAAAATGTTAAATGGCCTAGAAAACACAGTATGGCAAAATTTAAGCCATTATGCAGAACATAATCCTGCTAATTCAAAATTAATTGCAGGGTTAACCTCAGTACTACACTTAGGTACATTCCACAAAACACATTATTTTTGAAAGCCTGACACTTTTACATGGATACATTAGAGTTTTACTTTATTGTATTTTTTTTATTTTAATTAAGCCAAATGTAAGTCTACAACAAAAGCAGGATGATACATTTGCCTGAAGTTTGTACACAGAAGAAGGTTGGTGTTAAAATAAAATCATTTAGAGTTACTCATTCCCTCTTTCATAAGTAAACATTCTAGTAAATTATTTTTATCTATGACTGTCTAAATGGTTTTAAGATTACTGAGTCAGATGGTTCTTTAATCACTAACAAAATGATAGGATGGTCTGTGAACACATTTAACTATTTAACAACTTTATTTTACATGTAGCTTTATGTGTGTTGGTGTTCAGTGCATGATACAGGTGTGATGCCCCACCACTGGACCAGTAATCAAGGAGCCTCAATCCTCACCACAGGCACCAGTGGGGGATGTACACTGGGAGGATGACAAGTACACACACAGTATTTCCAGATGTAGCTCTCTGCATCAAGTGCAATTTTTCTTAAGAGCACACAGAGAGCATAGTCAGCCTGGGACTGGTTTCTCCCTCTTTCTCCAGACCCCCAGTAAGACTCCCCACTGGCACAGCTATATATTTGAGATCTCTGCTGAGTGACCAAGCCAAGACCTCCTGCACCCTCTCTAGCCAAGCAGTGCTTTGTGTCCCTGGGCAAGTAGCTGACACACACATTCTTTGTGGATTGATTTACACACACACACACACATTTGGGAAAGGCTGATACAGGTTTACGAGCTGTGCCCTCTTCTGCACAGACTATAAGGTAGTTTCCACTGCCACCAGTCACTCCTTATCAGCTACTTTAAGGCCCTTAGCAAAGGGTGTCCAATCTCACTGTGTAATGTTACTATTAATACAAATGGTGTTTTGACCAAGAGCAAGGCTATTAGGAGTGGCCCACAGTGTCACCAAATAAATATGCAATTATTCTCAGAGCTTAAATAGTGCTACAAAAATCAGCCACAGTGAAATGTTTAAATATATTTAATAATAAATAATAAAATAAAAAATACTCAGTATATAATTACAGTGACATCAGAGTTCAAAATCACAGGAAATATTTAAAACAACATTGCAGGACAGTCTCAAATAAATAAAGAACAATATCTAAACTAATTGTTGCTATATTCCTGACTATATGTAAGAGAATTATACTGTTCCTTAGACTTACTCAGAGCAAAGCAGAGCTGTGGTGAATGGATCTTCTTGTCAGGTGCAAGACCGAATACAGCATGCTGTCCCTCTCTAAGATACTTCTTAAATTAATATCTCAAATATTACTGCTGGGATAGCTTGCAGAATGACATAATTTCTTGTGATCTGATTCTATCCCAGGTGAAACCCCCCACTGCTGGATTCTGGCAGTATTTAGCATTTACCTGTGACAATACATAGACTTCAGATCTTTTGGCAGATAGTGAAAGCCATAAAACAATTTATATTCCTCCACATTTAAAGACAATACAGAAAACTTCTCAGCACATGCATTGTGTCTCCTTGCTGCCTTAAAGTAATTTAATGTCAGCTATTTTTCTAAACTTTACTAGACTGAGGTTAACCTTCTGTGTTCCAATTTCCACTGTTAAAATATAAACATTTAAACAGTTACAATAGTGCATGTACATTTCTGTTCTTTTTCCAGTAGGGCATGCTGTGAATACATTTCAAGCACCTTGCAAAAACCTTTTTCAACACATGTCTGTACAAACAAGTTTGATATACAGATGGCATGCAGTTCTAATACAGCTGCAACACAAGCATCTAACAGTATATGAATCATGTTGATATTCACAAATGACATATAATTATTTACAACATTCCAGATAGCTGGGCTGGCAGTAACCCCTTTCGTGACATCAGGATATAGTGACCAGATAGTTAAAAAATACCTTCTCATATCCTTAGCATGTCCATATCTCTGTAAACACAAAATTAAAATGTCAGTAGTATCTGTAAGATGAACAGTCTAAGCTCAGTGGTAGAGAACTAGAGCAAAAATATTCAGAGAAATTATTATGATTTATTTTGATTTCATAGGAAAGTAATATGTAGAACAACACAATTTTATATGAAAAAGCTTTATGAAATATATTTATTGTGTGCCTTGACATAATGAAAAGATTTTCAGAGTATAGCAGCAATACAATTGACCTAAAGGGACTGTAGCAAAGCTTTCATTACTGTCCCATATCAAAGGCTTATAAACAAACTACTGACAGCAGAACACACGGTGGAACTATCTTAGTATGGGACCAAGAGATGGATGCAAAAAAATTCAACTCAACAGCAAAGCTACTATCCTAGAAAAGGTAGTGGTGAAGCATGTGAGGCCCTTAGTACCACCCTAGTAATCAAATGTAAAATAAAAATAGATACTTGGCCTACCAACCAAATTTCTGCACTGTAGTTGGGGGTTGAACTATGTGTGGAAGCACATTCACTCACAAAGCCAGCAGGGCTTCAGCAGTATAAGGTGAAATCTATTAACTTTGTCTTATGATGGCCTAATTTATACCTCATCTCTGTCTAATCCATACTTACATTGTAAATAATGAAGGAAGACAAATAAATCAAGCCATCCAGAGTTAGCTTGATGGTTGGAGGGGAGGGGGGGGTGAAGAAACAGACCAAGAAAAAATTAAGAGTATTCCATGTAGAACAAATGGTAGAACCAAACAAAAACAGAACAATGTTATTGCCAGTGACACTACAGAATATTATGAGATACCTCAGTGAGTCAAATAATAAACAGCAACAGCAAAATATCTACTGTAATGAAATCCACCTGTGTTCAAACTAATACATGCAGATCAAAGTCACTGTAGGTAGAGTGACCTGTATTCAAGGACTGTAATAACTAAATAATATTCAAATCAAGGCAATTAACATTAATGAAAACAAAGAAAATAATGTTAAAATTTGGTTTTGGACTTGATGTAATATCATCTGAAGTTGAGAATATTAATCAATCAATGAAAATTAAAAGATAATTTCACAGAAGCAGCTTAAGGTAACTGCATATCTTACCACATCAGATTCTGTTATCATACTAGCAGAGTTCAAAATCCCAGCATGTCCATTCCATTTAGTTTCTTGTGTTAGTGGTCTTATTGCAGCTTCCTAAGCAAAATACTTAATTTCCAGCTAATTGCTAAAAGAAAATATATGTGCAGTCCAGAATTTATGCATAGGGATAAAAATCCACATGTGAACCCAAGTACAATATATTTTCTTTCTCACATCTCCAACTGCATCATTAAACATTTATCACTACTCTATTAGGGGCATCAACAATAATTACCACTTTAGTAACAGCATCTTGCTCTAAGAAAGCATTTGAATGCTGTGTCTAGAGGTTCCATTCTGTTGCAAATACCCTTCTGTATGTACAATAAATTTCCTTCTGCCTGGAAGACATGTATGGGTGCAGACCCATTCTGCCTCTGTAACACAGACATTCATAACTCCTATATTTTCTTCCAGTGTTATGTGCCATATAACCTAGTTTTCACTAAACAGGTTCTAAAGTATAGGCAGAATTTCTTCTAACTCTTTCTTTGTGACTAGTGGTTTACACTCCTAAAGATTCAGCACTCAGCATCTCTTTCTCTTTATTCATCATTGTTCTTCACTCATACTTGTGCTTCCATTATAAGACTGAAAAAACAGACTTTATTTAACTTAGCATTGTCCTTAACAGGCTGATGTTCTGATCATCATCACCCCTACAAACCACTTTTTCCTATAACCTCCTTCATTTCAGAACTATATGATTAAAAGCACACAGATATAGAGCAGATATTAAAAGTGGCAAGACTAGAATCCATCCATCCATCCATCAACTATGGATACCATCCCTCCATACATCCATCCACTGTGGATACCATCCCTCCATACATCCATCTACTATGGATACCATCCCTCCATACATCCATCCACTATGGATACCATCCCTCCATACATCCATCCACTATGGATACCATCCCTCCATACATCCATCTACTATGGATACCATCCCTCCATACATACATCCACTATGGATACCATCCCTCCATACATACATCCACTATGGATACCATCCCTCCATACATCCATCCACTATGGATACCATCCCTCCATACATCCATCCACTATGGATACCAAACCCTCCATACATCCATCTACTATGGATACCATCCCTCCATACATCCATCTACTATGGATACCATCCATCCATACATCCATCCACTATGGATACCATCCCTCCATACATCCATCCACTATGGATACCATCCCTCCATACATCCATCTACTATGGATACCATCCATCCATACATACATCCACTATGGGCAAAGCAATACCACAAGCACTGTTTTTAGAGGTCCATATGACTCCTGCATCAAAAAAAAAATGCTTCCAGAAGTGCTACCTGGTGCTACAGGAGAGAACACAGTGGAGTTAGGTCTAAAAATACCATCTGTTTCAGTAACACGTTTGGGTCTAATAGTTATTTAATCAAGGATATGCTAAATAAATATTGTCATGTCCTTGAACAAGAATGATTTTTTGTGACAATGCTTGCTAATTTGGTTATGGAAAAGACAAAACTTTGTCACAAAATTTGTCATCACAAAATTCTCTATGTATAGAAACATCTCTCTAACCCTAAGGATGATTGTGTAGTTTTAAATAACATTTGCCCATACATCTTAGTGATGTAAGATGCGAAAGGGTGCCTTTTTTTAAACACTATTCCACACACTTTAGAGACATTTTTTTTAATTAAATTTAATAGGATTGCTGAAAATATGCTTTTGCCTAGTGGACATTCACTTTTGGATAGGAAAGAGAAACATTGGATTATAAATCTGAGAACCAGGACTAAATAATAATTTTTGACTTTAGATTATTTAATACTGCTTTTAGTTTCACTATAATATTTATTTTGTATGTCTTGCAATTGTCAGGCTTCGTTACTTTCATTTTGCAGTTGCATTCTTTAACTCAGCCATTAGATGTCAGAATATACATTTATATTTTATTATATTTTTGCTGTTTGATTTTAAAGCTCTAGGCATTGTCCTCTTTTTAGATGAAATTAGGCAATTATTTATATTTCCTTTTTTGATTTTCTTTTTTAAATTAATGTCTAATTTTGCCTTAAATTATAATTTAAGAACATATGTTTTTTCTTTCATAACTATTTTATTTTTACTAGATTACATTTTACATTTGATCTATATTTTTCTATTGTTATTATTATCAAGTACTATTTGTGGTGTTTTATGAAGTTTATTTATTTATTTATTTATTTATTCCAGTTTGATGACCGGGGATGTCCACTGAGCTCGGGGAGCCCGTTTTCAGTGGAGGCCCGGGGAGAAAAGCTCCAACAATACATAGTTACATGAATAATTGCTAAGAAACTTTGCATTACTGACAAATAAACAGGTAGCATTCATAAAGAAACAAGCAATTACAATTTTATTTAGGTGTAAAACACAGGCAAATGGCCTTGAGGCTAGATTTTACAGTATAGTTATTTATACATAATACAAATGGTTAGCTAGGTGAGAGGTTAGCCAGGAGTAAAAGTGGAGGAGACCTTGAGAGGTATAGGGTGAAGAGTACAGTTGCATTTCCTGTTTGAGTAAAGGTGAGAATGAAGAAGAGTTTTAAAGTTTTCGAGGTTATCGCAGGTCCTAAGAGTGGAGGGAAGAGCATTCAATTTTTTGGCTAAGGTGAAGGAAAGCAGAAGTTGACCAGCTGGGCGCTTGGGTTTGAGGATGGTGATTAAGTTTTGGTGGGTAGATCTAAGTGTGCTATGGGAAGTATATGGTTGTTGGATATTGGATAGTGCAGGGCACTTGGTAGATTGGAATAGTAGTCTATAGGCAGTCGTGATTTGGAGAAAGTCAAGTTGGTTATGGAGTTCAAGCCAGTTTAATGAGTGAAGGGAGGAACAGTGATGAGAGGAAGATTTGGCTTTGGTAGCAAATCTGGAGATTTTATTGTAACATACTTCTAGTTTGGATGAAAGTGAGGAGGATAAATTAGTAAGCAGAGGGGTGCCATACTGTAGAGAGGGACGGAGATAATTAGTGGTGAGAGTTAGTCTGGTAGCAGGAGAGAAGAAGTGGTTGTTTCTATAAAGTAGGCTGAGTTTTATGAGGGTTTTCTTTATGTTTATCTGGACGTGAGTATTAAATTTTAGGTGTTCATCAATGGTTACACCAAGAAGTCTGGCGGATGGAAAGACCTCTAAAATGGTGTTGTTATGGCTGGTTATTTGGAATGAATTTTTATCAATATGGGAGGACTTAGAAGGAGAGAATAGAAGGATTTTAGTTTCGCTAGCATTTAATTAGAGTTGATTTTGGAGCATCCAGTTTTCAGTAGTTGAGAAGGCTGTTTGTGTCAGTAGTTGGAGATTTGTTAAGTTGGAAGTGCAGCAGATCAAAGTAGAATCGTCAGCATAGTGAACAATTTTAGTATTGGGTATGGCCTTGTGAAAGTCGTTAATAAAGATGTTGAATAGAACTGGGCCAAGTACGGATCCTTGGGGTACTCCAGTGGGGGTAGGACAGAAGGTGGAGGTGCCCTGGCCCCATTTGACAGCCTGGGACCTGTTGGAAAGATAGCTGGACAACCAGGAGAGGGTTTTGTGGGAGAGATTGAGATTAGACAGATGATTTAGAAGGTGGGTGTGGGAGATGGTATCAAAACCTTTAGATAAGTCCAGCAGAACTGAGGATATTAAATTACCGGAGTCACAGGCTAAATTGACAGTATGTAAGAAGGAGAGAAGGGTGGTGTTGGTACTATGTCCTAGGCAGAAGCCGTGCTGGGTAGGAGAGAGTAGCTGGTGTTTGGTAAGGAATGGCAAGAGCTGAAGGTGGCTGCATTTTTCTAGGAGTTTAGAGAGAGGGGAAAGGATGGCTATGGGGCGGAAATTACATATGTTACAGTTTTTGCCACCCTTGTGAAGCGGAAGAATATATGCAGAGTGCCATAGTTTGGATACATAGGATTCAAGTAGGGATCTATTGATCAGGATGCTAATAGGGAGAGCAATGCCATTGGAGGCTATTTTTAAGAAGGAGGAGGGAATGTTGTCAGGGGCATTGGAGCAAGGCTTTAGTTTAGAGAGTAGTTTCTTTATTTGGTAGGTGGAGATGGGTTTGAGTTCGAAAGGGGGGTGGAGAGGAGGGATAGGATGCTTGGCTGGGGTGGGGTTGAGGGATGTTGTTGGTAAAAGTCTTGGTTAGCTCAGCAATAGAAGTGGTGAAGAAGGTGTTGAAAAGTGAGGCAATTTCAAGGTCAGATTTGCTGGTGTCAGGGCAGGGATTGTTTTTAGTACCTGGCCTAAGGAGGGAGTTGATAGAGTTCCAAAATTTTGGGGGTTTTTTGCATGATTTGTTTGCATTTTGATGTAGTAGGACTTTTTATCTTTGATAACTTGTTTTTTTGGCAAGGTTTCTTAGCTGTTTGTATTTAAATAAGATGTCTGGTTGTTTAGTTTGGAGGTATGTTTTCCAGGTTTTATCTCTTTGTAGCATAATCTTTTTGGTGTCTTTGGTAAGCCACAGGGTGGTCTTAGTAGTTTTTACTCTTTTTATTCTTACTGGAGCTAGGGAGTTAAGGACATTTAAGAAAGTTGAATTGAAAAAGTCAAAGTCTGAGTCTAATAGAAGAGTTTTCAGGGGGTTCCAATTAGTATTCCTGAATGAATCAGAGAAAGTAGTAGGGTTAAAGTTAGAGAGGTTCCGAGTGTGGATAAACTGGTGGGAGTGTGGGGAGGTGAGGGAAGCTCGATGGGTGAAGGCAGGGAGGTGGTCTCCTAATGAGTCTGGTATGACACCAGATTGTATGACTTTGTTGGGATGAGATACTAGGATCCAGTCTAGTATGGGGCCTGGGGAGTTGGTTTTGTTAGGTCTAGTGATGGCGTTAGTAAGTTGCATGTAGTTAAATAGATTGATTGACTTGGTGGGGTTAGGGTTGTTGATTTTGTTCCAGTCTATATTTACATCACCCAATATGTAGGTTTCCAGTTTAATATTTGAGGAGGCCCCAAGAGAGGATGTCTTCCAGGGTGTTGGTTTTGTTACCTGGAGGAATATATAGGTAAATGAAGCAGATGCTTTTATGATTGTTAATTTTAGAAGGCCTGCTACAGGTTCAGCATTATTGAAAGAAGGGATGGTATTAGAATATGGAGTAAAGGACAGCTGGTTGGAGTAGATTAGTGCTACACTGCCCCCTCAAGTACTTAGGTGGTCAGACTGAAGTGATTGAAATCCAGGGGGAAGGAATTCAGAGTCACTTATATGAGGTTTTAGCCAGGTTTCAGAGATGGTTATAATGTCAGGTGAGTGGTGAGTGAGCCAGGTATGAAAGTTGGTTGTTTTATTTCTTAGGCTTTGGCCATTGATGGTGAGGAATTTGTGGTATTTATTGATGGAATTATTGTGGGAGCTAGTGTGGTTAGTAGGAGAGATGTTTGGTCCTGGATTAGGGTGAATGTCACTGGCTAAGCAGAGGTAAGTGAGATAAAGAATACGTTGTTTTGGTTTGTACTTAGAAGTGTCTGGTAATGAAAATGTCTGGGTTTGTAGTATTTAGTAGTGATTGGGAGAAGTTTTACTTTGAAGAGGAGGGAAGGGTGGGAGGGAACTAAAGAGGCTGAGATGTTGTGGAAGTGTGTTGTGTGGTGGAGGTGGGGAGGCAGAGGTGGAGGGTGTAGATGGAAGTGAGTATAGGAGGTGGCATGGTATAGAGGAAGTAGAAGAAGGATGAGGATGGATGTGGAAATAAAGGTTGTAGGAGTAAGAGAGAGCATGATAGGTGGGGCCTGTTGGATGTAATAGAGAGGAGGTTAAGGGACTTAGGAGGGAAGGGGTGTGGTAGTGAGAGGCAGGTGGGGTGGAGGGAAAGTGTTGAGGATTGGTCGATGGTGAGAGGGAGGGATGTTAGGAGGAGAATAAATGTAGGAGCACTGGGGGTGGGTGAGTTTTGGGGGTAGGGTAGGGGAGCGGAGTGAGCCTACAGGGCGAACGGAGAGGGTCAGAAACAAGGAAATGGAAGAGCAAGTCATCAAGGAACAATCAGCGAGGTGGGTAGTAAGCACAGAGCAGCAAGGCTCAGGAGTAAGGTGCAGTTCTGCTAAGAGAGACTGAGGGGGTGAAGGGAGGCTAAAGAAGGTAGGGTAGGGCAATAGAGCAAGTAGGACAGACAACTATCCAGTAGCTTGATTTACTTTACAATAAAGTATTTAAAAGTAGGTTAATACTGCCATCTAGTGGACAGATTAGTTAACAGCAGAGGAGGTCTAGGCATTTAAGAGGGGTAATGGACTGGAGAAAGCAGGTTTAGTGGGCTCTGCGGTAGGTTGCTAGCATGCACACATAGTATTGCAATATTGCTATTGGATGTGCAGACAACTTTCTAAAAAGGTACATACACTTTGGTTCTTTTGAGTGTTAGTACAGGTTCTGCTCAGGGGACCGGTACAGCACTGGGAAAGTAAGCATTTGCTTTAAATGGATGTCAACAGTCAGGAAATTCAGGAAATCTCAAGGCAGGATACACCAGGGAATGATATACATGTGGCAGGACAAAACTTTGGTTCTTTTGAGTGTTCGCACAGGTTCTGCTCAGGGGACCAGTACAGCACTGGGAAAGTAAGCATTCACTTTAAATGGATGTCAACAGTCAGGAAATATAGGAAATCTTAAAGCAGGATACAATGGGAAATGATATACACACGGTAGGACAAACTACGAGTGGAGCCAGCAGCCTACGCAGTATAGGACAGGAGGGGACTAGATATTTGAAAAGTTTATAATTTACATTGAATCATTGTTGTCATTTTTATGCATAATGTTAATTTGTATTGGTTGCTGGATTAACACTTGGTTTCTTTGTTAATTATTTAAATGATTCTATCTGCTTGTCAACATAAAACATTGAAAAGGCTAAGAGGTGAAACCAGAACTGTTGTGGCTGGCAGTTACCTTTAATAAATTCTGGTATCCATCTAGATGTCCTTGGCTCTGTTTTTTTGTGCTCTCTTTGTCTCGCTCTCTATATATATATAAGTGTGTGTGTGTGTATCTAATTGACTTTGTCGAAATCCCATGGCTTTCGAATCGCTGTCAATACTCATAATATTGAACTCCCACTTCATAGAAGGAGTGGAACAATGAAGATCTTCCCAGTAAGTAACCTGTTGTGTGAGATGGTGAACTTTGCCCTTTTCCCATCTAAAGTGTAATTTCAGAGTTGGTATATTTAGTTAGGAGGGTGTGGGGGTGTAATCTCACACCTGGGTGGGTTAGGAATGGTGCAGTTTGGGTTTTGTATCTTTTTGGGTAAGTGGTTACTTATCCTGGGAAGATATTCATTGTTCTGCTGCTACAATGAAGTGGGAGTGTGATATTTTGAGTGTCGACAAACTGAGATTTCCTAATATGGGAATTCAACGAAGTGAGGTAAATCCATATATATATATATATATATATATATATATATATATATATATATGTGTGTGTGTGTGTGTGTGTGTGTGTGTGTGTGTGTATGTATATAAATATAAATATATATATATATATATATATATATATATATATATATATATATATACATGCATAGAACAACTACTTTTAAACTTAAAAATCAAAAAAGAAGAAAGCCACAATGCTCAGATGTGAACCTTATCTAAAAAAACACCATCCTTGGGATTCAGGAACATCCACAGTGCATGCAGGAACAGTGTAGCCACTCCTGCATACAAAATGGCCACTGTGCGATCCAGGATAGGGCCGTTTTCACTTGCATGAGCAGCCCTAAACTGTTCCTGCACGGAATTCCATTCAGTACCTCATTTGCTGGTGAAAACCATGCAAATGAGGTGATTTCGCAATTCAGTAAGCTGCACGGATTCCATATAGGAACAGTGTCAGTGCAAAAATGTATTCAGCTAGTAGCTGAATACATTTTTGTGTCTGACAAAACGGAGGAATGACAGCTTGTGAAAAGCATGTAATATGTTGAACAGACATGCCAAAAGCCAAATATAAGGCCATTGGCATTAAAAGGTGCTTAATGTTTTTAAAAATAAAACTTTTTTTTTGGCCGATCTCAGATGTTTAATCTGAGGGCAGTGGCACTCAAACACAGGGGTGCTGAAAATAAAATAAATTAAAAAAAGGGAAAAACTGCATTAGAAGAGAAATCTGTATTTTGTTATTATAGTCAATGGCATGCAGAATGTAAACAAGACAAGGGAGCACCGGTTGTCAAGGGGAAAGGGTGTGCTTGAAAGTTGTAACTATGGACCTACACACTGGGGTATGGAAATGAGGGGACTTATACTGAATCATAGATTTCTCCCAACTGGCAACCTGTACCTAACCATGTAGGTGCAGGAACAAGAGAACCATGTAGGCAGAACAAGAGGATGACTTCAGTAGGGGGTGTGTTATGGTTTGTATAAGCTGACTGGAGCCCTGTGGCCCATGTTTGCCCTTAGCTAAGCAAAGCTAAGGAAGGGGGAGTGTCAGCACTGTTTACATTGCCTAAACTGTGCATGATGCCCACTGGGCTTTAAACCCTAAAGAAAATAAAAAAGAGGAAATAAGCAGCAGTGTTTACACTGGAGCACTGTGAATGCATGACACACCTCTGGGCTTCAACTATCATGAAATTGGGAATGGGAAATAGCAGTAGGAAAGCAATCAAGGAGAACTAGCATAGCTAGCAGGTGGAATGTATCAGAATCAACCAATTACACAGGCAGCAGGATAGCACAGCACTATAAACCATGCAAACAAACACCATACAAACTGGGTGTAGGGGAAATAGCATTAGGAAGGCAATCCAGGAGAACTAGCATAGCTGGCAGGTGGAATGTATCAGAATCACCCAAATACACATGCAGCAGCTCAGCACACTACTATAAACCATGCAAACACCTTGCAGACTGGTTGTAGGGGAAACAGCAGGAGGAAGGCAATCCAGGAGAACTAGCATAGCTGGCAGGTGGAATGTATCAGAATCAGCCAAATACACATGCAGCAGCCCAGCACACTAGTATAAAACATGGAAACACCTTACAGACTGGCTTTTCCCACAAACTCTGCACCACCGCTGTACACAGACAGGGGATTTTCAACTGGCAAAACTAAAAATGTTAGAGGCTGCTGCTGCTTATACTCCATCAATATGTGCCAGAGAGTGAGGGTGGTGAGGAGAGGAATGCTGACAACTGATCCACAGTGAGGAGGAAGAGAAGAGTGTACAGACCCAGGGTAACCTACCAGGGCCTACATGAGTTAGAGATAGTGTAGCGCTATAGAGTGGACAGGTACATTCTACAGCAAATTGGTGAGCTGTGTCGGCCACGCCTCACACACAGAACTAATAGAGGGGAACCCATCCCAGTGGATATCAAGGTATGTCAAGGCTTAAGAATATTAGCCACAGGTACCTTCCAAAGATCTACTGGTGATATCATGGGAGTCTCACAGGCATTAGCATCTAGGGTACTCCACCATTTCCTGGATGCAATGACACCACATGCCAATGAGCACATTTATTTCCCCACCACACATGAGGCATTGACCAGAAGTATGCGTCTTTTCCACCGTATAGCAGAATACCCTAAGGTAGTTGGTGCTATAGACTGTACGCACATCCACATCAAAGCACCACCCAGTAGGTGGGGTAGGGTCTACATAAACCGCAAGGGCTTCCCCTCCATCAACTGGCAGGTCATGTACAATGCCCAGGGCATTATCATGAATGTGTGTGCTGGTAACCCTGGAAGCTATCACGACTCCCACATCTGGCATCGCTTACAGCTGTACTAGGCATTTGCCAGTGGGGACATTCCATATGGCCATCCACTGGGGGAAGCTGGCTATCAACTGTAGCTGTGGATGATGAGACCCATCAGAAATGCATGCTCACACCCAAATAAGAACACCATAATGAGGCACACGCACAAACTAGGATCATTGTAGAGCATGTGTTTGGGATGATCAAGTCACAGTTCTACTGCCTTGACATATCCGGTGGATCCAGCTACATGTGGACAAATATTCAAAGTATGTGCAATGCTACACAATATGATCCTGTGGAAACAGCTGCAGCAGGAACAACATGGGGAGAGGCCACACAGCCCCACACCATTGCCAAGGTCACCACAGGCACAGAGGGACTTGTTGGATGAACTTCCTGAGCCTGCTCCTAGAGGCAGACAGAGGCATGCCCAGTATGTCTATGCCTTGGCAAAAAGGCAACACATAGCATACACACTCTGACACTGTAGGGACCCAGGGACTGATACCTCTCTCCAGCTCAAACATACAGTAAAAGGGATGCCAAACATGACACTACCTGTGCTTTACCATGTAGAGGGAGTGTGCTGTGTGTGTGTGTGCCACATAGTCAGCTCTCCAGCACCATCCTCAATACCACCCCAGGCACAAGATAAGTCAACCTTACTATCAATTACTGAATGGAGTAATATGTTCTGATAGTTATATCTATGCTATGGATGCAAGCATGCAAGGGAATTGGGTGGCCAAATGGGATAGCAGCAGATAGCTGGCAGCTATATGAGACAGCATGAAATCCATAACAAATACTGTTGTCCTCATACTAGGCAGTAGTACTCAAGGTGACAACTCCCACTGCAGTACATGTGGTGGCTCGACTAACTGTGGGTGTCCACAAGTCACACACATTGATGTCAATGAGCATTCCCATACCCACCCCCCAGCCTCACCTAGCCTCAAAGTTCCACAAATTCTGGCAATGGTGAATAGCCCCACTACAGACCTACACAGACATACTACAGCAGGTCTGGCAATTGCACTATAGTTCTGAAGAGTAAGAATCTGAAACTGAAATGTATGCCATTACAATCTAACTTGTGTACTCTACTGATATGCCTCCATTCTACAAGATAGGGCACAATACAATACTAAATGGAAGCAAACAGAGTATAACTGAAATACCAATGCAGTCAGTGCAAATGTGTAAAGTTGTCAGGTGTGCCCCCCAACTCCATGTATAAATGGCAGTAACATGTAAGTTTGTAGAGTAATATCAGTGGAGCACAGATTGCCTGAGCTGTCCCAATCAACATGATAATTGGTGTATGTCCAGTATATGCAGGGATCAGTGTGCCAATTTTTTGTGAGTGTTTAATATTGTCTGGAAGTGGACAGCATGTAGACCTAGATGTTGTGCCTCAGTGGCCAAGGTACAGTACTGTGGTTGACAGGGCCATATTCCATCAACTACTGTGCCAACCAATCTGCTTCCCAGCTACACCTATGCTACTAGTTGTACACACTCATTGTCCACGTCAGTATGTGTCATTGTTAGAAAGCTGGACAGGCTATGAACAGGGGTCATACATAGAAACAGTACACAGGTGGAAGTACTCTATACAGTACCTAGAAAGCAACTCTAAACTGCACACACCTTTGGAATTAAATATAGAGGTTAGCATCACATTAGTTGTCCCTCTAATATAGAATAATGGTTGTCTGCCCAATCACTGGCAGCCCACAAAAGCCACAGTTATAAAGTAATGACACGCTGTTGGTGTCCACATACAAGACAGGAGGAGAAGGTCCAAGTTATATCTGTGAGTCAGGTGCCATATGCTTCCATATAACACATGCACTTAGTCCACCACCACCACCACCCCCAACAGCCACATGTATTTCATCACTCATATCCTTGCTGTTGGGAATGATTACAGAATAATCACACTTCTTTTATGGAATACACACAGGATGCAGCATGCTGAAATGGTGTCAGGTGTGTCACTAGCCATAAGCAACACCCTGCATACATCCAGACTTATGCATCACTATGAACTAGAAGGATTGCCAGTAACACTTCACCCACTTGCCCATGTCACCCCAGGGGAATCCACTGGCTTGCAGCCTGGTAACTTATGACTGTCAAAATGCAGTGGCCTGCATCACTCTCATGTGGCCTACAGGCTCCTGGCAAATGCGCATGGCTCACCCATTGTGCCATCATATGCTTCACCCATAGTGCCATCATACAGAATGTCATAGGGTCCTAACTAACAACATAAAACATTAAGCAGAAAACAAATGCAAGGCCATGCTGATAAATGCCAGTAGCATGCCTTTCCATGTCCTAGTGCAAGAATTGTGGACCAAGACATAAATACTGCCATGATAAAGGTAAAACTATAGAAATACATCTGAGATATTGCTCCCATACTGTTAGGAAGAGGATAGAATTACAGAGGGAGGGAATAAAAGCAGGGATATCATGGAGTGTATGAAGTCTGAAACTCGAATGTCTGCTCATACATCCCCCTGACTGCAAACCCATGAATGCATAACCACAAACCTGCTTGTAAACCACAATGTGAATGGAAATTGACCAGATATATGAGTATTGCCTTTGGATAACCTGGCCAAATCTGTACAGCTGAGAGGTATGCCCACAGCAGGATATGGCCATTCATTTAAGTTGAGAAATGCACAAGCAGGGGACCCCCAGCCAGCATAGCACCAAGGTGCTGGATCATTTTCACAGACTCATCACTCAATTGTCTGTAGACACCCCTCCACAATGGCAGGATTGTGCCACAGTGTCTAGTCTGTTCCTCACAATATTGGTCTCTGCTTCATTGCTCTTGTTTTTCCCTGGTAAACAACTGTGAGCAAACACTGATATCTGTCAGTAGTTGATGACACAATACATTACACAGTAAAACAGTACATATGTTCAAAGTTCTATGCTAAAACAGAACATATTACACAAGCAACACAGACAGTAATAGGAAACTTAGTTACGCACAGTATCCCCCCATGTTTGGACCAAATGTGTCTCCACTTTGGCAACCAATCTACAGATATCCTGCAAAAATAGTTTGCTAGGTGTAGCTGTAACACACAAAATCCTGGACTGGAGTACAACTCTCCCTGGAATGGATTCCCACAAGCAATATAGAAGGTCATACTGGGCATGCTCCAACACTAAGAAAAATAAAGCCCATGTCTGACACCACAGTGGACCAGAGATATCTGTTATCTGCAGATGTCCGTACACACACACCAAAAATGTAAACTGTTTAGTCTTCACACACACACACACACACACACACACACACACACACACACACACACACACACACACACACCACATGCACACACGCACATTGGACAGGAAAACCCACAGCCAGCTGTAGGTGCCAGATATATGATAAATCTCCATCTGTTTTGTGTGATGTGCACACATATCTAAGGCCAATATATTACAATAATTCAACATACACACACATACACATGGGGAAGAGAGACACAGACAGTGAGAGAGACAGTACCATTGTGAAGCCTTTCCCACACACACCCAATACACATCCCATAGTCTCACCCTACACTATCTGCTGATGTATGTCACCTTAGATGCACCTTTGGACAAGCCTCAGATCTGTGAGCTCAATAACGTGTGCGATAAATGCATAACTTACTAAAGCATTTAAGTAGATAGGTAAGGTTTCGAATCTCAATTCGGGCAACTGTGTGTGTGTGTGTGTGTGTGTGTGTGTGTGTGCGTGTGTGTGTGTGTGTGTGTGTGTGTGTGTGTGTGTGTGTGTGTGTGCGTGTGTGTGTGTGTGTGTGTGTGTGTGTGAAGGAATTACTGTTTTACTCCATCCCCACCCAGAGTACATCCCATTACCCAATATCAGAACATGTGCTGCAGTCAGTCATTGTACAAATTCCTTTTGTTAGCCCTCAGCCCTATAGGCTTTGTTGT